>NC_133778.1:71005977-71056308 GCF_003597395.2 Chelonoidis abingdonii
TGGTGCCCCCCTATGTTCCAGGAGAACCTGGATGTTGCCAATGCTCAACTGCGCGGGGGCCGGAAGATGTCAGCCGCAGGAGTCCTTTGGCTTCTTGCCTTCGGACACGGGAGTGCTGCCGGGTGACTTCTGCGCCCGAACGTTGTGCCGCGGTGTTTTTGGAGGTTGGCCCCTTCGCTGGTCTCTGAGTGGTGCCGCATTGACCACTTCTGGCACGATGCAGAACTCGTGACGTCAACTTCCCTGGTGCCGATAGCTGCAGGTGCAGGGCCGCCTCCAGTCAGGACTGCTTCAGCGAGAGTCCCGCTCCTTTTGATAGTGCCGTGGTTTGACAGGAACAATACCGGCACTATTGGTCCGTAGGTGGTTTTTCCCCCTTGACATGTTTCCCAGGCCTGGTCGCGGATCATGGGGGTCTCCGTAGGACATTTGGCCAGGCGACAGGCCGAGCACTGTTTAAAGCGGGAACCAGGGCTGACTCCCATGCCCCGGGAGGTGAGGAAGGCATTGAACCTCACCCTCAGCTAATACACAGGTGTAAGCTATACTAACAGACTACTATAACAACTTAACAGTCTACAACTAGAACTATGAAACTTACGAAGACAAAAGACGGGTGAAGTCTAGGTAGGGAGGTCAGCTACAAGCCGCCACTCACTTGTTCGCAACGACGACACGGGCGTAAGACGGGTCGGCAGGGGTATATATGCGGTGCCGCAACGGCGCCACACCAGGGGGCGCCTGCCGACCCACCGGGTGTTGCTAGGGGAAAATTCTTCCGACGAAGGTGCACGCGGCGCGCGCACACCTACTTGGAATGGATATGAGCAACACATCTCGAAGAACAACAGTTACAAAGGTGAGTAACCGTCTTTTTTGATTCATGAATCTCATCCTAATTGTTGAGAGAATTGTGTCCACGCTGGGCAGTTTCCTTGAGCTTAATTCAGTTATTTCTCTAAATAAAAAAACAAACAAACAAAAGCTTAAAGGGACTACCTGTTGCAGTTCCTGAAGTGGAATAAGGAATACATGGCTCCCCACTTTATTATCTAGGAAGCTGATATGTGTGGAAGCTTCACATAGACTTTGTTGGTTACATTTTTGATTGGAAGCATTGACGAAGATCCCCTTTCATAGCTGGACATTGAAGCCTTTTAATGCGGGTGCACAAAGTCTCTCAATTGACTGTGCGGTATCCATCCAGGCTATCTGTGTAGTAGAAAAAGAAAAGCATGTGTAGTGGAGAAGTCTTAACATCTCCACAGAGCAGTAAGCTTCAAAGTTAAGCACAATGGAGAGGAAACCCAGAGCAGAAAAATGAAGGAGAATAAAATCTCCTTGCTTGATGCAGAAACACAAAGGGGACTACAGCCATGTTAAATCGATTTTGTACTGAATATGGGCTTGTCCATTGGAAGGATTTTTGAACCTTCGACTGCCGAGATCATTGTGCAGAACAGTAAAGGAAGGCTGTTTAGGAGTCCTGGCACATCCATCAGTGGCCCCCATGAATGGGAGGTAGCCTTTTATTTCTGAATGGTGACTCTACTAAAGAACAAAAAGGGGTGGAGATGGACATCGTTTGGTGATACATTAGCCTGGAAGGGAGAATTGATCTATGCTGCTAAAATGGAGGCATTGCTGTGGTTGATTCAGTCCTAAGGAATACTTGGTTATACCTGTGAGAGAGGAAATGTAAAAATTGATCTTTGCAAAATAAACAGAGCTGGAGGTGCAAAGAAAGTATATTATGAGCTACAAAAATGTCAGGTGTGTGTAAAGATTATGACCAACCTAAGATAAACTAGCGTTCAGCTATATTCATATACTTGACTTGTGTCTGACATTAAAATGGCATTTTTTTTTTTGGCTGTGTACATTTTAACCTCCTTTATATAATTATTTTATTGATTTATCATATAATCTTGTGTCTTCATAATCACCTGTCCCTTTTGCCAATGTTTGTTGCCATAATTTACAAGATATATTTGATATGGCAGGAGACCAAGTTCTACCATGGAGGTTAACTGCCTACTTTGCTAAATACCTTGTCATGGCTCCTGTATGTTTTTGTTTCTCAATCATAGGAAATACTGTAACATATCTTTACAGAGTAGCTCAGCTGTTAGCATAACCACCAGGCTAATGGTGGTTCTGGGATAGGGCTCGCTCAGTCTCTCCTATTTGAGCTATTCTGTTTTGTATAGATAACTATATATTCATTATCAGAGGGGTAGCCGTGTTAGTCTGGATCTGTAAAAGCAGCAAAGAGTCCTGTGGCACCTTATAGACTAACAGACGTATTGGAGCATGAGCTTTCGTGGCAATATGCAAAAACCTGTAGGAGAACAGGTCAATCTCCCTGGACACACAGTAGCAGATTTAAAGGTAGCCATCCTGCAGAAAAAACTTCAGGACCGGACTTCAAAGAAAAACTGCTGAGCTTCAGTTCATCTTCAAATTTGACACCCATCAGCTCAGGATTAAGCAAAGACTGTGAATAGCTTGCCAACTACAAAAGCAGTTTCTCCTCCCTTGGTGTTCACACCTCAACTGGGAGAAGGCAGCCTCATTCTCCCTGATTGAACTAACCTCGCTATCTCCAGCCTGATTTTTGCTTGCATATATATACACCTGCCTCTGGAAATTTCCACTACGTGCATCCAATGAAATGGGTATTCACCCACGAAAGCTCATGCTCCAATAAGTCTGTTAGTCTATAAGGTGCCACAGGACTCTTTGCTGCTTTTATATATTTGTTGGGTCAGAGAGACCAAGCAAGACTGACTTGCTAGTCCAGCAGTCACAGCGTTGACTTGGGATGTGAGAGACCCGAGTCCCTGTTCCAAGGAATATTTAACCCACACCAGGATAGCCAGTTGCCTGGTGGTTAAGACAGTCACCTGGGATATTTGGTTTTGTTCTTACACAGAATAAGAAAATTTTGAAATCTTGAAATTTTTCATGGGCCAGAAAAATCGTTTCCCACCCAACTTTAATCTCAGTGAAGGAATGCCATCAACTTGCATTTGGACCAAACTTTAGACTTTGTAAAAATGTGCTTTTACAAACTTACAACCAATAGAAATTTGTTTTTTTTCTAACTGCCAATAGTTAGTTTTTAAACAAAAAATGTTCTTTTGCAATATTTGCAACCAAATATTGCAGTGTTGAGCAATGATTTGTAAACAAAATGACATGAATGTCATTGACTGTACTTTGTGCAGTGCAAGAAATGGAAAAGTTAGCAAAAAGTAAATCAGAAGTTAAAAAATACTTCCTGTTTCAACCATCTAAGTTTACATTATTGTTAAGGGCTCAAGTTCTGCTCTCAGTGGAAGTTTGGTTAGACCGGATATACACCAGAATGACCGAGGGTAAGATTAGACTAACTAGCAAGGAAATTTGTTTGTTTAAATTACAAATTTAAAGTTGACTGTCTCTTTAAGGATGAATTGGCCATGCTATTATAAACTGGTTTTTATTTAATATTTTTTTATTCCTTTGTATGTATGTCCTTAAAACAAAGAGCTGAAATGGGCAATGCAAGCTGTACCCTGGCTGTAATTATCCTTATCACTTACTTTAGAAAAATGTTTTAATCTAGTTTTATACCATTTTAGTTCTAGAGGGCTGGAAAAAAAATGTGTACTTGGTATCACTCTTTAGTAAAGCTTTAGACAATAATCTTTATTAATACTTTGCATGTGTACAGTGCTTTTCATCCTAGAGTGCTTTAGAAAGTGTGGTCTATTAAGCCTCACACAATAACCCTTTGAGATAAGGAAGTACAGAGTTTGGAGCTATAAATTCCTGCCCAACACTACAGGAATCTGGTGTTATTCAATGGAATCCCCTGCAGGGCAAATGAAAGTTTACAGCTCCAGAACAGTAATGCCAGTTTCACAGTGGCAAACAAAGTCAGAGGTGATTGACTTGCCTAAGATCACAGCAAATCCACCTTGGAATTAAGAATGTGCATCCAGTCCTTTTTGCTCTAGCTACTAAACATAGATCATCCCTGAGAGGTGTTTGTCTAACCTGTTCTTAAAACCCCCCAGTGCTGCTCCGTTCCAGCTAGCACTGACTTGGTGATTGAGAAGCATTTTGTGATAAAATATTTCTATGAAGAAACCTATACAAAAATAAACCTGGGAGGCGGTGTGGTATTGTGGACCTGGCAGCACGCTGGGTTTCAAGAGAACTGGCTTTGTTCTTAGCTGTGCCACTGACCTGCTATGTGACCTCCCACCGTTTACCTGTTTTGTCTGTTTAGATTGTAAGTACTTTGTGTCAGGGGTTGTCTCTCACTGTGTGTTTGCATAATGCCAGTACAAGGAGGACTCAGTCTCAGTCCAGGCCTCTGGGGGCACATCTACACAGGAGGGAAAGGCCCAGGGCCCAAGCCCCATGAGCTAGAGTCCTCTGACCTGGGTCAGCTGTGGGTTTTTTCCTCCCTGTGTAGAGCGTCTGTAGTGCAAATAAATAATACATGATAATTGCAGCTGCTCAGGAGAGAAAAATAACTAATGTTCAGCATTAGCAAAAACACACAGAAGGCAAAATACTTACCAAAAACAGATTACTTAGAATTTCATTTAAAAACTAAGGGCCAGATTTGTCTACCTGACTTTGCAGTAAGTCCCATTTGTTTTGGCTGAGATCAGGACCCTATTCTGCTATGCACTGTACAGACATCTAGCAAGAGACAGTTCTTGTCTGGAGGAACTTACCATCTAAATAGACAAGACAGACAAATGATAGGAAGTGTGACAAGCTCTGTCCTTGTCTCCGTGGGTCCTGCGTTTCCTGACAGATTTCACTAGCCTCAGAGGCTCACTGTGATAGGGCCATCCAGAGGATTCAGCAGCCCCCCCTCCCGCCCCCACTTAAGACCCAGGGTGGAAGGACACCCCCACCATCAAATTGCCACCAAAACCCTGGAGCAGAAGAAGCTCCAGGGGCCTGGGCCCCACAAGAGTTTTCCAGAGTGAGTGAAAGGCCCTACTGCAGGGGCCCTGAAGAACTCTTGTGGGGGCCCCTGCAGGGCCCAGGGCAAATTGCCCCACTTGCCCCTCCTCTAGGCAGCCCTGCATTGTGACCCTCCCCTTAACCCTTCTCTCTCTAGAGACAGGGGTCACAGTCTACTGAGCCATTTTCATCATAAGCCAGCAAGGGAGGTGAGAAGCTATCCTCCCTTGCACAGTTTCTGTTGTCTCCCAGTCTCAGTGATTAATCAAGGGGCAAAGGGGGGGAAGCCCAGGCTCACCCTCTACTCCAGGCTGCAGCCCAGGGCCCCTAATAGTATCAGCTATGGTAGTTGACCTTTTAGGAACAAGACATGTACAATTCCCTGGGCTACTTCCCTACAGCAGCCCCTACTTCCTCAAGCTCCACTTCACCTTTACCTCAGGGCCTCCTTCCTTGTACTTAGTATGGTGTATCCCACTCAGTCTCCCCAACAGCACAAGTTCTCACAGGTTCTGACATACACACCCACCTGGCTGTGCTGGGAGGCTTTTAACTAGTTTCAGCCAGCCCTTGATTGGCTTCAGGTGTCCCAATCAACCTAGCAATCTCCACTGCCTTCTAGAAAGATCTGAATTGGCCCCAGGTGTCTTAATTGACCTGGAGCAGCTGCTATTTACTTATCCTGCGACCAGGGATTTGTTTAACCTGGGTCTAATATATCTATCTCCCATTACTTTTCTATAGCCATCTGGCCTTGCCCCACCACAGAAGGGAAACAGGCCCTACCAGGAATAAATGGTGCAAAAAGGTTAAAATAAATAACATCTGGAGAAGAAGAAAGAGTTAATCTGAGTGTCTGGTCAGTCCTGCTTTGTCCCTATTGACTTATTTAGGAAGAGTGCTTGTAGCTGATTTGTACAACTCTTGTACAGCAGCTAACCTGGGGCTATACCATTTCTCAGTGTACAAGGCCTTTGATAAAACTCGTTGTGGGCTAGTTTGTTTAATTCAGCCTCAGGACACCTACAGATCCAGAGCAAACCTTAAATAAGAACTTTCTTCCCTTGGCTGGTGTATGTCTCCTCTTAATGTCACTTACACATCGGGTCTGATTCTGATCTTACTGGTGTAAATTGGGAGTTACATAAGTCTAAGACCAGTGTCAGAGCAGAATCAGGTGCACTGTTTTAACAGATTATTTTTAGTTATAATCAGAGGGCTTGATTCACTCTCGCCCTGATCCTTGTACACTGATTTGCACTGGTGAAAAATGTATATACCCACTAATACAGGTTAATGGTGATCTGGGCCTGTTGATTTTTTTTCCCCAGCACGTATCTCTCCTGCCTCCTAAATGTTCCATTATAATGTTCAGTGTCTGCAGGTGACTTGTAGCACATATGGTTAGCCCAGTCACTTGGGGTAGAGCCAGGTTGTCATTCTGGCTTTTGCTGATATACAGTGTGGTTAGTTTGGGTTGAAAATGAAATGTACAACTTGCATTTTATCACATCCTAAGGATTTGGAGATCATTGAAGGGAAATCAATTAGCAATTTGATTAGCTGCAGTGCAGTTCTCCTTTCCCCACTTCTGCTTCCATCAAAAACTAATTTGCTGAATTCCATGACCATTCCTCATAGGGATCACAGTCTGCAGCAGTGTTCTGTAATTTACCTCGTGCAATACTTAGCTCATCTATTTAGTATTATATTCACCTTCAGTTCTATCTGATTATCAGCCTTTTGTATCACAGTTTTAATAAATTTAACTGCTGTGGAACTTCAGAAGTGGCTTTTAGGGCACCAAGCTTCTGTTGTGTATTATTAAGAAGTTAGATTTTGATAAATAATTGTTTATAGAGCAAGGCGAATGTGCCTGGTACTTAGCAGACAAAAACCGAGGCCTTTATGGATAGGTCGAATAGAATTTAATGAGGAGGAAACCAGTTAGGCTATGTAGAAAAGGAATAGCTTTGTAGAATACTTTTATATAGAGTGAAATCAGATCTATTCTTAAGGGTTTTCTTCATCCAACCTATAGAATCATCTAGTAGAGGTTGTTTCTTTTAAATTCTGTAATTTAACATCAATAGAAAGTTTATCATTTCCTTTTAAACTCTACCGGATTTCCCCATAAATGGTAGGTCAGCATTGTCATTGATAGTGTGGGATTTGTCTTCTGTGGAGATTACCAAATATTTATGAGCATAGAAATGGTTTTATAAAGTAGTTTGTCCACATCAACAATAATCAGTATGCTGCACTTTATGGAACTGACCTTTTCCTGCCTGGTGTTAAATGGATGAAGAGGTTTATGATGGCAATTTGTAGCAGAAATGTGCTGGCTTCTGTAGGCAGCATTTTGCCTAAAGGGCTTTACCCTGATCCCAGTTAGTCAAAGTACTTAAGCATGCGATTAATGTTAAGCACGTGCTAAAGTCCATCGTTGTCCTGCAAGGTGCTTTAGTTCTGTTGAAATCAACAGACTTCAGCATATGTTTAAATGCTTTGCTGAATGGAGATGGTTTTAAACACATGCTTAAAGTTAAGTGAATGCTTAAATGCTTTGCTTAATTGTGCCTGTTGTAGAGTATTAAGCACCCTCTGTGCTCCCTGCTGTCAGGGGGATTTGACAGCTGTCTGCACCTCACAGGGTCAGGTCCAAAATAAGTCAGTACAAAAAGATTTACTAATGTAAATGATAAGAAATGCAGAAGTTTGTGCTGGAATAAGGAATATTGGAAGCTACCTCGGTGGTGGTATCTCTCTTTTCTGAGGAGTATTTTAACTGCAGATACCAGCCCCCTTTAAGGTTATTGGAAAGGGACACGGAAAGGAGAGAAATAACTTTGCCAGTTCAGGTCTAAGTGCAGATTGATGGAGCTGGCAATCTGGGCTCAGGGTGCCATTCATCGAACAAGCATGGAACCAAAATCACCTCTTCCCTCCTGGGCAGATGGAAGAATCCCCCTCTGTGTATTCCTGTGAATTGATTGCCTTTAGCAGTCCCTGTAGACCTGATTTAGCAACGTGCTGAGCTCCTTCCATTCCTGTAAACATTTGTGGGAGTTGAGGGGGCTCAGGATCTTACAGGAGATGCTCGGGATCTTGCAGAATCAGGCCTTGTGTTTGCAATATGTGCATTCCAATCACCTCCAGATATAAATAACATAAGATGTTAGAAGAAAAGATCTTAATGAAAAGAGAAGAGAACAGCATGATTCTGGGCCTAGCTGCAGGCACGAAAGGCTGTCAGCAGCTCTTATGGAACAGATATTTAATGAAAGTGAGGATGGTAACGGATGGGTTTGTAATGAGATACTTTAGAAATTAAAAATGGGTTTCATTTACCAAATACATATGCAGTGTAACTTATTTTTTTTATAGTCTTTGCTTTCCATTTTTGAAATACCTTAGTTCGTTCTGGGCAAAACTATATCTTTGTAGTCCAAGTATATAACACAGGGATTATTGTCAGCTTAATCTACTTCATTAAAATGCAATCTCAAATTAATTATAGATTGTGAATCAACGTTACTGGGCCAAAGACAAATCTGGCCCAGGAAGTCAGTGAGAGTGTTGCATCAGAGCAGTGGTCCCCAGCCTTCTTTGTATGGTGGGTGCCAGACGATGAGCCACGGAGGATCGTGGCAGCGGATAAGCGTCTGCTGAAATTCCGCCAACAAGCAGCAACGTCAATAGGCGTCGCCACCAAAATGCCACCGACAAGTAGTGCCATCCAAAGGCGTCGCTGCTGAAATACCACCGAAAATTGGCAGCATTTCGGCACCGACGCCTCTGGATGACACAGCTTGTTGTCAGCATTTCGGCGGATGCTCATCTGCTGGCCAGTATGCAGGCACCCTTAGATGCACCAGCGGGAACCATGGCGCCCACGGGCATTGCGCTGGGGACTGCTGCATCAGAGTCTGAGGACACACATGACCTAGGTCACCAGGATTTGTATGACACAGGGAGGTACTGAGGATACTTGCTGTGGCACCTGTAGGTAACTGAGTAGCTGGATCTACAAAGGTCCCTGAGAAGTGTGTGCTGAGTGATAAAGAGTTTGAAAGCACAAGATAGAATGAAGTTTTCAGATCAGATAATCCATCAGCGTTAAATAAATTCTGAACTGGATGCAAACTTTACAGCTGGCCTCTATCACCTGTTAAACAGCCAAAACCCAAACTCTCAATCAGAACATCTATGAACTTTAAGAAAGTTCACATTTGTGTCTGTGGCTCGTGTCTGTGGCTCATCTCTGTGGTACTTGTAGTGTTCTCCATTTAGCTACTGTTGCACCATGTATTTGAGATGATGTAAACATGACCCTACTAGCTCAGAAAATTAATGCTTCTCCCTTGCATGGCTTCAGAAAGTTGCAGGAAAAGCCTTTTGGGAGAAGAACTATGCGTTGAAAGGAACACAAGTCACAGAGGTGGACGAGAGGGGAAGCAGATGCACCTGTCAATGTTATGAATGAAAAGCACATTAAATGGCACCATCAATCCTCAGATACTGTTGCCAGAATTTTTAGTGCCAGCCTGCACAGATGGGTGGGCCACTCTGTGCATGTTTTTTATGCTCATCATTTTGTGCAGCGATGGTACCCTTGGAATAGTTATTCAAACTCTTGTAGTGGTGTGGGCTTTCTTCATTCTGCATATGGATCACATGGTTTCATATGAGGTCCCCAAAGTTTCCAGAACCATTGACAATAAGAAACCCCACAAAGTTTGTTTGGAAATAGGAAGAGGGAAGGGCGAGGGGGCTGGAAGCCCCCCAGGTAGGAGGTGAGAAGAGGTAGAACCCTCAAGGTTAGGAGGAACAGGGAGTGAAGTACTGGTGTGCCCAATCAGTCTATCCTCAAACTACTAAATATTGCTTGCAGGTGTGAGCATGTGGCAGATGGGAAAGCATTCATATTCTCCTGTTCTGCATCCTCCTACCAGCTTCAGTCACCTAACAGCCCGGGCTCTATTTTCCATGACAGCTGGTGTCTTACCATGTCATTCCATAGGCATCTGCTGTTCTTCTCCTGATTGACACACATATCAGGAGGTACGGAAGTAGTCCAGTCTATGTTTGCTGTGGCAGTGAAACTTAAATGGCTCAGACAGCTGAGAAAATGAATGAAGAATTCAGGATGATCTCCAGCCTGGTGGGTAGCAGCCTGTTGCTTAGTTAGTTTGCAGTGTAGCTAAATGTGCATAGAGAGCTTTGAGAAATAAACAGAAATAACTTTTTTTTTTTGTTTACTAGGGGCTAAGAAAATGTGTCATGGCTGGGCTGGCCATATGCATTGTGGTCAGGTAGTGAAATGAGTGCAAGGGTGCCTTACTCCCAAAGTTTGGTATTACATTGCTTATGCAGGTATCAGCCAGACACATACGTGCTTTATACACTCAATGTGCTGCAGAACATGTATGTCTCCTTGGAAAGACTGACTGAAGAGATTCTGAAAGGTACTGGGAGATAAAGCTGGCTGAAGCAGAAGTGTTGAATGTGTCTAGGGGAGGAGGAAGGTTTCATAAGGAGCTTCTGGAAAGGAAAGACTTGGAAGGGAAGTAGAAAGGACAGGTTTACACTGAAGCCTGAGCAGTTTTCAGGGAGGCTTGCAATAGTGGTAAATCCAAGAAGCTTAAGAAGCAGAAATGAAAGAAGAAACTCGGAAGTGGTAGCAGAGCTGAAAAGGGGGTCTGGCCAGCAGAGGGATCTAAACAGATAGAACAGATTGAGTCCAAAAGGAGAGGTGATAAAAAGGCTGAGAGCTCAAAATCCTGGCCCTCCGTGGGACCCTTTAGAGCTCATTGGAATGAATAGCCAGACTTCAGTTGTCTTTGAGACAGACCCTTGGCGCACATTCATTCATTGATGTACAGTTCTTTTCCTTAAACATACATTAGCATTTTGGTTTTGCAGCTATATTTTTATTAGTGACAAGAAGCTCCAGGTTCCCCTTTGCAGGGTCTTTAATATGCTCTTTGAGTCACTGGAGGTCACTGGAGTCAGTGAGCCCTCAACCCTGTGCCTCAGAGCTTACTTGAGATGTGTATACTGGCCTAATAAAACATGCCTTAGTGCTTAATTATCCTCTTGATGCTAATGAAACTTGAACTGACGAATGGTACAGTCACCGGCAACATGTTGCTATAATTTGTTCTATCAGCAAGGGCTTCTGTTATCAGCAGTCTCATCGGGGACTTGGGAGAACCTAAGGACAATGTTGTCCACAAAAGAAAACAACCAGCACCAAAAACATGGCTTAAAGCACAGATACATCCCTGACTTGAATTGTGTTTGGAGAGTAACTCTGAGCTTGTGTGTGGAAAGTGGAGGCTCTTCTACAGAGAGCCAGATTCTGCTCTCAGTTACATTGCCGCTGTCCCAAAGGGCCCAGATTATTTACCAAGGGGCAGCATCAATTGCTAAAAAAAACAATGATTCTTCTTCGAACGATGGTCCCTATTGTGGAGTTATGCACATGCTGCATGCCACCGGAGCTGGAGCTTTTCAAAGTAGTATTGCTTGGTGGTCCGGGCACGTGCACTCGTATTACCTCGTGGTTTCGCCCGAGGCAAAAAAAGTGGGGCGGACCATCCACATCCCCAGTTCCTTTTCACCATCGCATGGTCCGAGTAGGAGCTTCTGCTTGACCTCTTGTTTTAGTGACACATTTCCAAAAAAAATGTACACAACTGTTTTTATTTTTGTTCGTAGTTAGGATTTTGTGTTTTTTCATTGTATTTTACAGTTTTTCCTGCCAGTCTCCCTCCTCACCTGCCCCCCAGGTCTGGGTACTGGATTATGCCAAAGATGCTGGGATTCAAAGTCTGTGCTTCCTGCCCTTGCTTGTTTTCCATCAGCAATGAACACCAATGCTGTTTGCACTGTTTTTGGGCAAAGTCCACATCACCTCCAGGTGCAGTATCTGCCTCTCCTTTCCTGCCCATGTATGGGAAGGCAGAGCTCTCTGCCTCAAAAAGCACCTCATGGAGGTAGCCATGGGTCCAAAGTTGGATCCTGGTTGGGGAACCTCCCACCCCTGTACATTGGCCTGAACACTCCAAGAGCACTCCCTCTACTGCAGAGCCTCCATCTGGATCTGCCGGTACTAGTGCTATGGACTCTGCATCGGGGCCTAGCCGTGAGCCACAGAAGCATGCACATATGCATGGCAATAAGTTTTCCTCGAAATCCAAGGAGGACAACAACAGCAGGATCAAACAAGTTGGCCATTTGGAGCTCATGACCCCAATATTTGCCTTCGGAACAGTCTCATTTGGCTCGAGAGAACTCCTGTTTCACTGTCTTACTCTTCATGTGATAGATGTTTGGAGTTATATGATGCACCAATCAGCCTGGCTCCGATGGTACTGGTGGTTTTGGAGAGATTCCCTTCATTGTCTCCAAACACAGCTGTGTCATCGACACTTTCCTCCCCGGCAAATGAATATCTTCAGTTTCAAGAACTCTTACGGAGAACTGTCAATGCTCTTGAGATCCCCCTAGAAGAGATGCAGGACAGTCAGCACCAGTTAGTAGACATTCTGCAGGCATCGGTACTGGCAAGTATGGCCTTACTGATCAGTGATGCCATTCTTCAACCAGCACGCACTGTGTGGCATACCCCGGCCACATGTGCTCTGACCCCAAGGGGACAGAGAAAAGGAACTACTTCCACTCCAGAAGGTCAGCATTTTTTATTTTCACACCCTCCACCTAACTCCTTGTTAATACAGGCTGCATCAGAGCGGATCAAACAATAACACCCATGCTCCACCTCAGCAGACAGGGAGGGTAAGAGACTGGATCTCATCTGTTGAAAGGCCTCCTTGGCTAGACTACAGTTCCAGATCTCTAACTACTTGGCACTGATGGCCAAGTATGACTTATAAACTATGGCTGGAGGGAGGAATTTGCAGATAAACTACCTCAGCAGGATCGTACTTGATTCCAAGAGATTATACAGGAAGGGAAGTTGGTTGCCAGGTCCATACTTCAGGCTGCAGTTGATTCAGCGGACACGTCCTTGTATGTATTGGTGATTGGAATTGCCATGAGGAGGGAATCCTGGTTACAATCCTAAGGTCTCCCTGGAGCAGTGCAGAACACAATCAAGGACCTTCCCTTCCATGAATCATACCTCTTCAACCAGAAAACTCATGATTCCTTACACTCTCGAAAGGACTCTAGAACCATCTTTTGATCCTTGAGCATATACACACTAGCACCAAAGATAAAATGTTGTCATCCACCACTAGTCCAACGCTATAGAACTCCTCACTTCTACCCACCACTGGGCCTATGAACCTCCTCAGAAGTGCTCTAAGATACATAGAACCTGTCCACCTGTTCCAGCAACTCAGACGTCTCCACAACGCACTCAGTCATCGCAAAAAAGGTATTTCTGAGTGCACCTAGAGTGCCATCAGCCACTCTGTACATCAGTGCTCCTACCCGCCACACCTTTCAGGAGTTGTCTCAAACTTTTTCTACCAGCTTGGAGAACTGCAACAACAGACAAGTGGGTCTTTGACGTCGTTTGACACGGCTACACCATAGAGTTTATGATGACACCTCCTCTACATCTCCCATCCTAATCCCCGCACAGAGATCCTCTCGCAACAGTATTTTTACCCTAGAGGAGGACTATTTGAACTGTTTCCTGGCACCCAAGAAGAAAGAGGGATGAACTTGGATCACCATCACCTCACTTGCTCAGTTCACAAACTGAAGTTCTGTGTGGTCATGCTTGCAGCCATTATTCCCTGACTAGAAAAAGGCGGATAGTTTACAGCTCTCAACATGCAAGACACTTACTTCCATGTTGACATATATCTGACCCACAGAAGGTTCCTGAGGTTCAAAATGGGGCATCGACACTTCCAATTCAGGGTTCTCCTGTTTGGACTTACCACTGCCCCATGAGTTTTTACAAAAGTTTTCTCTTGATAGCGACTCACCTACAATGTCAGGGAATTCTTGTCTTCCCGTACCTGGACAACTGGTTGCTGGCAGCATGGTCCAAAGAGGAAGCTAGAGCACTGACATCCTAGCTTCTTCTACTCCTCTCCTCCCTAGGAGTGAGCATAAGTGTTGAAAAATCAACTTTTTACCCTATTCAGTCCCTGATAATCTTCAACCCTTCGATCTTGGTCAGGACTTGCCTTTCCATCTTAGGGCACATGGCAGCGTGCACATACATCATGCCCTTTGCCCACCTGCACCTTTGTTGTCTACAGCTATGGCTGCAAAGAGTCTATTCCCCTGTGCACCAGTCAATGGACATTATACTCAGCATTCCACCAGAGGTCATCTGTTGTCTTCGGTGGTGGATAGACGATATACAAGTTTACTCTGGGATGCCCTTCTTCCTATCCTTTTTGACCGTGACAACCATAATCAATGGATCACTCTCTGTCTGGGTGCTCACACTGGAGATCACGTGACACAAGGCACCTGGACCATGCAAGAGGCCAGGTTGCACGTAAATATTCTTGAACTTCGGGCTGTACGCAAAGCATGCCATGTGTTCCTACCAGCTGTCCATTATTGCCATATCTTTGTCATGTCAACACCACCACAGTATACCACATAAACAAACAAGGGGGCATGAGGTCCCCAGCGCTGTGTATGGAGCCAATTCGCCTTTGGGAATGGTGCAACAAACGTCATATCCTTTTGTCAGCAGCCTATCTGACTGGCACCCAGAATGTGATTGCAGAGTCTCTCAGCAAGAACTTTGCAACTGACCATGAATTGAAGTTGCATGACATGATGATTGCGGACATCTTTGATCATTGGGGTACACCATTCAGAGATCTCTTAGCATCTCAC
The DNA here is from genome assembly GCF_003597395.2 of Chelonoidis abingdonii. Classification (NCBI taxonomy): domain Eukaryota; kingdom Metazoa; phylum Chordata; order Testudines; family Testudinidae; genus Chelonoidis; species Chelonoidis abingdonii. Next base: position 71,020,795 of record NC_133778.1, read on the forward strand.
ACGAATACCAAACAGGAGAGGACTCGGTGCCCACTCACTGGGCGGCACTTTGGTAGTTGATGGGTGAGACCAGACAAACTACGCTCTCTTCCCCCCCAACTGCCATTCCAACCCCACATCCTCCCCAAACACCAGTGGCAGAGAACAATAACCATTCTGATCACTCAGTTCTGGCCTTACCAGTTCTGGTGCCACCTTCTTCTCCACATGTCAAAACAACCTCCACTCCTACTACAGACATTTCTGGAACTGTTGACACAACACAATGGCAGACTTAGACATCCAAATCCATTGACACTACACCCGACAGCATGGCTTTTGGATGGACACCTCCATTAGCAAGAGAATGCTCATTGGCAGTGGAAGACATCCTCTCCAGTAGATGACAGGACTCCACAAGACAATTCTATCAGGCCAAATGGATATTCTTCACCTGCTGGGCCCAACAGCAAGGTCTTGCTCCTGAAGTTGTGGGCACCCCCTTGCTCTTACACTATTTCTTCCATCTGAAAACCACGGAACTTGGTTGAAAATATAGAAAACATCCAAAAACATTTAAATAAATGGTATTCTATTATTGTTTAACAGCACAATTAATCACAATTAATTTTTTTAATCGCTTGCCAGCCCTAATTTTTACCCACCCCTTGACTGCCTGATTCTGGAACGGCCTATTACTTAAATATCCACACATTCAGCCCATCACTCGCCAGTGGGATCTCAACCAAGTCCTTACCTCTTTAATGAACTCTCCCTTCGAATTGCTGGCCTCCTGCACTCTCTCTGTTGTCTCCAGGAAGATCACTTTCCTAGTTTCCATTACCTCCGCGAGGATGGTTGGTGAGCTGGAAGCCACCATGATGGCAAAAAACCCCTTTCACCACATTGCTTCAGGACAAGGTCTCGCTGCGACTGCATCCCAAGTTTCTGCCAAAGGTGGTTTCCCAATTCCACTTCAACCAACCCATACATCTGCCTATGTTCTTTCTAAACATTTCCTCAAATGAGGAATGGCAGCTTCATTCCCTTGAGTGCGTAGGGCTCTGGCCTTTTACCTACAAAGGACAAAGCCAATCCAGAAGTCTCCCAAGCTATTTGTCACCATAGCGGAGAGAAGTAAAGGACAGGCCATTTCCACTCAGACCATCTGTAAGTGGGTTTCAGGGTGCATTATGCGCTGCCCTCTCTTGTCAGGACTCTCCCCACCAGATGGGATATGAACCCATTCCACGACAGTACAAGCATCTGCCACAGCTGCACTACACGACCTGCCCCTTGCGGACATATGGAAGGCGGCCATGTGGAGTTCAGAACACACCTTTTCTTCTCACTATACTCTGGTACATGATTCTGCGACGGATATCTCATTCGGTGCAGCGGTCCTCCGTTCTATAGTTCCGCCATCTTCCTCGCACCCTCTGCCTCTCAAGGTACTGTTAGTCAGTCGCTTTCTGTGGAATACAATAGGAGCCATCACTTGAAGAAGAGGGGGTTACTTACCTGTAACTGGATGTTCTTCAAATGTGTGGACCTGATCTGTATTTCAGCCCACCCCTCTGCTATGGTTCTGTACGTCTGTAGTTCTGCAGTGGAGAAGGCGTGGCCAGTCCTCCTCGCCCTTTATCACCTAGGATGAAATCCCAAGGCAATACAGGGGTGCATGCACGGATCGCCAAGCAATACTACCTTGAAAAGCTCTGGGTCCGGGTGCATCCACATAACCTTCAATGGAATACAGATTGGGACCACCCATCTCAAAGAACCTCCAGTTACAGATAAGTCACCGTCTCTTTTTGTTTTCATTTTGTCCTGCCAAGCGCTGTCATGCTAAATGGGTGCTGTAAAGGAGAGTGCTGCTTCTGAGTGTTTCTGAAATGGGAAGAAAACTATCAAATAAGCTATTTGCTCTAGAGTTTGTGTCAAGGCGGTGGTCTTTTGTTGTTGTTGTTGGGATGGTTTTTGTTTAGCTTGTCAAAAAAATAATCTTAGAGTAGAAAATATTGCAGCTAGCTAGCTGGCTGTGGTGATGGAACTGAACCAGAACCTAGAATCCAAACCCCCTAACTGTTGTATTATACCTCTCTGAGGGGAGCTGCCATTTAAAATTCCTCATCTGGACTGAAGGGACTGTTGGAGTCTTCTCCCTACCTCTGATGGTGGCTTTTCCCTATCTGGATACTACTAAACTGCCCCTGCTAGTGGAGACTTATCCCCAAGCTCATAAAATACTTGTGTAGAGCAAATGTTTGGCCTTTGGAATGGGTTGACTTGAATTAAATAACAGATATTTCCCCAAACAATTCCCAGGAAAAGTTCACCCCTCGTTCCCTCGATATTCCACTGCATTGCTGTCTCTCTCTCGTGCTCACACACGTACACACACACACTTTTAACTCTCCAGGTTGAATGGAGTACTCTAATGATGATATATAAAGCACAGTTTTCAGGATCAATATATAAACAGTCCCGAACACTTCCCTACAAGGTGCTGCTTAATATAAATGTGCTTACTGAGTGGTACTACCGCTGTCCTTGGTTGTGATTATGTCCAAGTGTATTTTGTTGAATTGGGAAAACTAATAATAGCTCCCTTCTTTTCTGCAGGCACTCCTCTGCCTGCCATGGCAACCTGGGTTCATCTTGTGTCAAGGGGACAATTTCTGGAAACTCCCAGTATTAAAATATTGGCAGCAGTCAGAAAGTTGGGGGAAAGTTCAGTTCTAGACCAAACTTTGCTGCTATTACCAATCTTTGTTATGAGCTGGGAAAAAAACCACACCAAATCTCTGTCTCCTTTAGGGGAGTTTGGATCTATAGCTGAACCTTACAATCCAATCTTGTTAGAAGGGCTATTTTGCTAGCACTCAGAGCAATGTACAGTATGTATGTCTGTGTGTTTTCACTGCCTGTTATTAAAACTAAGAAAATTTATTTGAATTTATTTATTTATTTTTAACAAATGCTCAAAGGGGGAAAAATTGAGACAGTGGTAAACAGCTGGCTCTGATGCTGATACTTTTTAAAGCTGGAAGTTGCTCTGTTTGATACAGTATTGCTGACTCCTCTTTCAAAGCAGTCCCTATGGGTCAGATCCTCAGCTGGTATAGATCGGCATAACTCCACTGTTGGCAATGCAATATTGCCAGGGCTTAAATTTTCATGTAGTATTTCCTGGAGCCCCCATCCCCCCTGCATTCAGGGTGCTAATCCCCCCGGGTGCTCGGGGCTTCAGCCCCAGGTTTAAAAATATTTACCGGAGCTCTGCTCTGGACAGCTCCAGCTGAATTTAAGCACTGAGCATAGCCATTTTACACTAAGGATAAGCTAAGGATCTGGTCCAAGCACTCCACATTTCTTTAGCTGTACAGTTACCTGGAGGTCTCTTTCCCCCATATTCCCTTGCCAAGATATCCCTCCATTTCTCATCTTATCCAACGATTTTGCAGTGTGACTAACACTAGGTTTCAGTAATAGGGTGATTATCTCAGGGGAGCTTTTAAGAAAACTACAAATTTGTGCAAAATTATTGTTGAATACCTATAACTTTGCTGTAAGGATTGTTGTTCCATTTAGTGCTTAAAGCTGGTACTTTTACACTGCGCTGTATCTTTAAAAAAGGCAAAGTCTTGGTGTATGGGGCTTGTGTATTGGACCCTTCCACTTGAATTATAATCAGATGTTGTATTTACATGCAAATTAAAATCTGTTCTCTGTTAAAGGGTTAGTTGCCTCAACCTCTGGACGGTTCATCTATTTATCATTTGTTTGCACTGTGAGCACAAGAAGAATGATATATATGATATTATGTTTACTGTCCCAGTGCCTGCTGCAAATTGCACTGCATAAATTGACTTGAGATGCTTGCTCTTGTTTCTTTGAGTCTCCAGATGTGGGTTAGCCAAGAAGCAATAGTTCACACTATTATCATGTGACTTGTACGTTTTGGTTTCCCAGGCAACAGAATGGGGCTCAGATGAAGACACTAGGAGGTCCTGTCAGAGTAAAGGAAAAACTGAGGTAAGTTTTGCTTTGGCACAAAGAGGCTGCAGTTAAATTATTTGCTTCACACCCTTGGAAATACATGCAGGGAACATCTGACACCCGCTCAACTTTGTAAATCTGCAGGGTTTTAGAGCCTCCACAACAAATGCATAAGCTACATAGAACCAGCCATTTGAAAGGGCCTCTATTCTAGTTATTAGATTAGCTCTGCATGAGATTTGAAGGTAATTCACTGCTGGAAGGGGAGTAATTTGTGACAAATCAGAGAGCAGAATGGTGGCAGACCAGGAGTAACATTTATTGTATAGCTGAGACTGATCAGGTCAGCTTACGCTTTTGGGAGACAGATTCTGGATCTCAGCCATGTCGGTTTGCATTCAGCTTTAACTTTGCAGACAAGCACATGTCCTGATATAATTCACTCAAACAGCATTGTTTAATCTGATGACACAAAACAATTCTCTACATCAGGGACGTGGCAGCATTCTTTATAAGATAGGTCCACCTTCCTAGAATGCAATTCAAACCAAAAACAGTCCATGTAAAAAGCTTGGATTCCAACACAACTGAATTTGTGGGTGTTTTTGATTCAAGCTCAGATCCGCACCCACAATTTGCAAATGGCCACTGTCTTCTTAAGAAGCCCAAACAAACCCCCGGATCTGAAAGCTGGGAACTTCAGGGTGTTTGAAATTGTTATTACTGTATTACAATAGCACCTATAGGCCCCAACTGAGACTAGGGCCCCATTGTGCTAGGTGCTGTACATACAAAAAACACAAGATGGGAGAGAATTTAAAAAATCAAGACACTGGGAACTGTTGTAAGTTGAATCTGAAATCTTCTGTACTTAACGTTTTATAATATATGCACTGACGTGAACATTTCACTATCACCACCCACTTTGGAATGTGCAAGAGTAAAATGACATTCTATTGTTCATGAAGTACTTGAATTTATAACCGAGCATTATTTTGTCAAGCCACAGAGCAACCCAGTGTGAGATTCCCCTGCACTCAACTGAACACATTTCATGATAATTTCACTTTTATCTTTTTAACGTCATGTCAGTGGAAATCAATGGTTTGTGAGTCTGTTTTTTTGCTGCCTGCTCTGTCCCTGCAGATCATATGGCAAAGAGTTTGACAAACATTTCACAAGAGGATAATGTTCTGAAAAGTTGAGCTCAAACTCATTTTGAGCCATAACTGAGAGGGCCTTAGTGCATGCACTTGGCCTTTGTTTGCAGATATGTCTTGAATCCACCTTACCATTCTCAGGGACAATAGTTAGAGTGACACTGAACTATTAGAAGCACTGAAAGAAGACAGGTGTTGCCTAGTGGTCTCACAACAACACCTGCAGCTAGGCAGGAGGGAGGAAAGATGGTCCGGTGGTTTATGGTGCTAATCTGGGACTCAGGAGAGCTGGGTTCAATTCCTTGCTCCATCAGTCTTTCTATGTGACAAATAACTTAGTGTCTCTGTCCCTATCTGTATGATGGGGATATTAGCCCTGCCCTACCTCACAGGGCTGTTGTGAAGATAAATACACTGAAGACTGTGAAATGCTTAGATACTGCAATAATGGGCACCAAAGAGATAGAGCCCAGAGTTCTAGACATCAATTATCCCATAGCCAGGGCTAAGTTACTTGATCTGTCTGCTTTAGTTCCCCCATACAAACATATATTTATTTATTTGTACTTTTCAGGGAGGGATTTTCAAAGCCACCTAAGTGATTACAGTGCCCAAATGCCATTCATTTTCATGGCAATTGAGATTTTAAATCAGATCCCTCGGGTAGCTTAGAAAATCTTGCCATAGAGTGCCTGGAGCTTCAGCCTAAGAATACAAGTCACAGATTAAATATTAACAAGCTACATGGTGAGCTGCTTGTATGTTGCCATAATAACATTAACTGTAGTAGTAACCCTACACCTGACCTCCTATTGCATGAGGCTGGGTGCTTGCCCAGGTCCAAGCCCCTTCACGATTGCAGGTTAAAACCAACATCTAAAAGTGTCACCTTATTGGCTGGCAGTGCATCGTGTAACACTGTGCTGCCTCTTTCCCTGTCTTTCAAGTGATGTCACCGTGACGGTTTGGATCACAGAAACCCTCTTGGGAACTGCCACCCACTGTGCCAAGACTACTTCTGCGCCTGCTTTCCCTGTCAGCTCAGGGCCCCAGCACCCTATCTTGCTGAGCTAGACATGCCCGTCTATTCCAGCAAAGACCCGGGGTCTGAATTACTTGCCCCAAAGCTTCAGGTTTACCTGAAAGCAGCTGAAAGAAGTGTTCTTGTCTTTAACACTCAGCTGTCCAACTCCCAATGGGGTCTAAACCCAAATAAATCCGTTTTACCCTGTATAAAGCTTATGCAGAGTAAACTCATAAATTGTTCACTCTCTATAACACTGATAGAGAGAGATGCATGGCTGTTTGCTCCCCCAGGTATTAATACATACTCTGGGTCAATTAATAAGTAAAAAGTAATTTTATTAAATACAGAAAGTAGGATTTAAGTGGTTCCAAGTAGTAACAGACAGAACAAAGTAGGTCACGAAGCAAAATAAACTAAAACACGCAAATCTGTGTCTAATCAAACTGAATACAGATAAGATATTCACCAGTTCCAGAATCCTCCCTTTTACAGACTAATCTCCTTTTAGCCTGGGCCCAGCAATCAGTCAGACCCCTTGCACATCATCCTTTTTTCCAGTTTCTTTCAAGTATCCTGGGGGTGGAGAGGCTCTCTCTTTAGCCAGCTGAAGACAAAATGGAGGGGTTCCCCCAGGGGTTTAAATAGGCTTTCTCTTGTGGGTGGAGACCCCCTCCTCAGTCCTATGCAAAGTCCAGCTCCAAGATAGAGTTCTGGAGTCACTTGGGCAAGTCATATGTCCAAGAACGTCGCCAGCTTTTTTGGCACCCTAGCGGCGGAAAGTCCCACCCCCAAAACAATGCCCCCGACAGAGGCAGCGGAAGGTCCTGCCCCCAAAATACCACTGATGACTGGGGCGGTGGAAGGTCCGGTCGCCGCCCCCCAAATATTAGCGCCCTAGGCGACAGCCTAGGTCGCCTAATGGGTTGCGCTGGCCCTGCATATGTCCATGCATGACTCAGTTTCTTACCAGGTAGCAGCCATGAGTCACATGCTACCTTAAATGTCCTCAAGTAGACTACTTATGTGGCTTGGAGCATTCCAAGATTCATTGTCCTTTGAGTGTCTCTTGATTAGGTACTTAATTTCAACATTCCTTTCTCCAGGAACTGACCAAATGCTCTATTAAGGTTATTTAGAAATCGAGCCAGTACACAACCAATATTCATAACTTTGAATACAAAAATGATACATGCGTAGAAATAGGATTAATAGATTCAGTAGATCATAACCTTTGAGATATGTTACATGGCATATGTAGCACAAAACACATTCTAAGCATATTTCCATAAAGCCTTATGGAAGTACCGTCACAGTCACATTGACGGTGTGGCTAGCATGAGTAACAGGGCGGGGCATGGGGAGAAGTGACCCCATTGGGTCAGAGATGTGTTCATTGTCACTAGTGCGGAGCTCAGCATTCAGTGTTTTTTGGTCTGTGATTAGCTGAGGTTCCTCTCTGGTTGCATAACAATCAGACCCCACCACTGGTCATTTTGCATAGAACACAGAGACTGGCAGTGCTCCAAACACGTTGCTCTGGGGTGAATGCTGAATTATTTTTAGCTCTCCAAACTGGCATGCCTTCCCGCTAGGGACTGAGTGGATTGTGTGGGAAAACTTCAGTGGAGGCTGCCTGAAGTGTACAGCTGTGAGTCCCAGGCTGTATGGCTGTCAGTAATACAGGGGTCAGAAAGAAAAAGAGAGACAAGAAACTAATAGTGATTGGGGAGCAATAAATCTTACTGAGGGAAGCACCTGATTTTAAGTCCAACTAGAAGAAATCCTACCGTGGCATTCTTTGTATGCTTGATCAGCAATATGCTCTTATTCCTCTCGTGCATTTAGGGGCCAGTCTTTCCCATGTGCTGAGCTCAGATACAAGGGCTTGGTGCAGGTAGTCCTGGATGCCAGGGGCTGGAATCTGCTATCCTCGGCTGTGGAGTGGCTCTGCTGCTACAAGAGAATGTGCTCTGCAGGCTGATTCTTATGCTGTGCAGAGGGTATGTCCTCTTAGTTCCATTTCACCCTGGGTCCTCTCCACCCACTGGGAAGGCCACGAACCAGATATGATAGGGGCCATATAAATACTAGATAGATGGATATAGATAAATGGAGATGAGTCTGGATTTGCCCCTTGTTATAATTTTTCCAATGACCTGATCCTGCGTTCCTTCTACCCTTGTTAAGTTGGCAGTGCCGGATTGATCCCTAAGTTTTTGATATGAGGTCCACTGAAATAAAACTGGCTGGAAAATCATTAGGAAATCCTGCTTGGTATCTGCTGCATGCCAAGGAAAGACAGCTTGGCTGGTGTGCAGGCTAAGCTGATTAATGGAATTGGTTCTCTAAGGAAATAAATATAAATATCTGAAAGCATATTAATAACAGTGCTCAGAAGCCTGCAAGGGGATGATTTTTTAAAAAAGGGGTGGACTGCAGCAAATAAATTAAATCTGTTTGCAGCAGCCTAAAATGAAATGGCTTTGGAAAGAGGAGTGTGTAGTTCTGCTGGGTAATGCTCTGTACCTCAGTGCCATGGGGGAAAGACGGACTCAGTTCATTGCTATTGGTGCTCCTTTAGGCTGGGAGTGCTGTAGAGTGAAGGAGCATGTGTAAAAGAGGAGAGTCTTGGGTCACTCAACTGGGATCTCCTCTGACTAGTGAAGGTGACCCAGTCAATCCAGCTCAGCCAATAGGTCTGGGATTGTGCTAAGGTTCTTCTTGGGGGGATGATGTAAATGGAAGGGGGAGAGATTGTGAACTTCAGTGCTGATGCCCCAGAAGGAGAAGAGGCCAAAAGAAGCTGTGACACTTTCTCAAGGCACTCAGGATTATAAATCACTTTGTTACCCCCCCGCCTCAGTTAGAGAGAGACCGATCCCTGTCACTCCAGCCTGTTAGCCACCCAGTCTCCTCAGAAGCTCTTCCAGCCTTTTTTTTTGCCTTGCAGTTCATCTCAGTGCACTCTGAGCCCTCTTGAAGAGCATTCTCCTGTAGCATCCAGCTCATCACTGGACACTTACAGAAGTAACCAAGTTTGCTGTCTCCAAAGAGAAAGTGTACACACCAGCCTGTTTGGTTTAGCGGAGCACTTACACTTCTCTTAATATACAGCACTTTGATGAATTTATAATAAAACCAAGAATAAGTTTATTACGAAACGACAGAAATTTCATTGATACTGAATAGGGATAGTGGAAACAGAATTGGGTACAGTTAAAACAAAAGTATAGCAGCCTTTTACGAGATTAAACACCTTTAGCAGGCTACAATTCTTGTCTAACTAAAGTTGCTCACCTAAAGCAACTTCAGTGTCACTAGCCCTGTCCCTGGGCCAGGATCCAACTTTAATTAAAGCAAACATCGCTGTTCTTTTTGCTCCCTCAGTGATGGATAGCAAAATGGTTCTTCTTCCTTTTTATAGTCCGGTAATTCTTTGAAATGGATCCTTTTGAAGTATACCTCGAGATAAGCTCCTTCTCTCCTGCTGCTTGTGCTGTGGTATGTTGACACCAGGCTTCTTTCCCATCCTCTGGTTAACTTGATCTTCTTGTATACCTTAGATGCAAATATATTCCCATTCGGTTTGGCTTACCGTGCTTAATTTGCATCTGAGACCTAGGCACACAGGTAAACCAACATTCCTTTGTCTGGGAAAAACTTGTTTATCAATCCCAGCCTGCTTACATAGTTTAAACATACTTTTAGAACGTTCATTACTCCTAGGGAAATTCTTCACCACCACGCATGGTGACTTTCTGATGGGGAAGCAAAGGGAAGCCACAAGAGCAGTCATGCAACCCTCCCCAAGCAGTATGTTTCAGATGCCCAGGGCAGCTGGCAGAGTGGTAAATCACTGTGGGGTTAGGGGCAGGATTGGGGAAGACCCAGCTGGTGGCTCCTACTCTGGGCCGGGCTCAGCTGCTAGTCCCAGCTGAGCTGGGGAGGATTGGACTTCTTCTTCTCCTGAACAGCATCCAAGGCCATGTCAAAACCACCCTCAGATTTCTCCCCTGGCTATAGGAAGCTCTGCAAATCCCCGTCCTTACTCCCCTGCTCGGTGCTTCCTGCACCCATCGCTCCGCAGCTGCAAGAGGAGGGATCACTGTACAAGGAGCTGCTTCCCCATCTGCCTAACTCCTGTGCATCCAGATCCCCCTCATACCCAAACCCTCCCACCGAGCCTTATCCCCCCCCTCCCCATCTAGAACTGCCCCTGACGAGTCCCACTCCCCCTGCACCTGGACTACCCAATGAGCCACCTGCATCTGGATCCCCCCCAATGAGCCCCAACCAGCTGCACCTGGATCCCCACCCAACTGAGCTCCATTCCCCAGCATCTGAATGCCCTCATTAAGTCCCCAATACCCAGACCACCCTGCTGAGCTCTGTCCCCCCACAAACCCAGACCCCCCTGCTGAGCCCCAACCATCTTCCTGTGGACCTCTCTGCAGAGTCCCTTTACCGTTGCACCCAGAACCTCCCAAGAAGTCCCTGTGCATCTAGATCCCCCCCTCACACACCCAGATCCCCCACTGAGCTGCCCGCACACAGATTGCCCAACAGAGAATCCTCTCAACCCACACTCGGATCCCCCCACACTAAGCCCCTCCACGCTTGGATCCTGCCTTGCTGAGCCTGCCTGCCCACACCTGGTGCACCTGGCACGGAGGGGCAGGCCCTGGGGTATTTCTGGGGCAGACCTGGTCCTAGCGCTGTGTCAGGGTTGGGTGCAGCCTCACCGCTGAGTCCATGTCCCGGAGGGGGGAGCTGCACAGTGATTTCCCACCTCTGTGTAGCCAGTGGCCTGTGCTTCCCAGTGCTAGGCTGGAGCCTCCACATTTATTTGACAAATAAAATTGGCAGAACTGTAAAACATTATGGGCAGAATTTTTAATTTCTTGGAGCAGAATTTTTAATTTTTCGGCACAGAATACCCTCAGGAGTAGTACATGCAACTACTAACGTATTACTCGTACATAGGTCACGCGGTGCTTATGAGGACCTCTAGAATCTAAGCTTTCATTTGGTATCATCTTGATCAATAAATGCTATGACAGCAATGTGGTAGGTGTAGTGAGTTTGTCAGGGCTGATCATAGTTACTGAACAGGGTGGCAAATCACCAAGGTGTCATGAAAGCCCTTTCCCTTCCCACTTCACCACTCACCGACAGCGAGCAGGGATGATCTGGTTGGGTCTTGCTGGCAGTGCCATAGAATATCTAAGGGGTATGCTTGGGGAGGGCTGGCTGTTTGCACTGGGATGGCTGCACCCTGCTGGCTATACCTGTTACACGTGAGTAGAAATGGGCATGCCTCCAAGGCTTCTCCCACACTGTTACCAGCCAGAATTTCATCCCATCAGGGCTTCTCCCCTGGAGCGCAGTGTGTTTTCTGCTCCAGGCAAACCCAGATCCACGGGAGGCACAGTCGAGCCCTCTGCAGCTGAATGCACTCGTGTTCACTGTCCCTGCAGCCAAGAGGGCCGCAAACAATGTCATTAAACGTATAGAGCTGTAAGTGGGAACTGAAGCAAACCCTGGTGCAGTGGAAATTCCCAAATTCACATCCCTGTCAAGAAATGTTTCCCCTGCATTCAATCAATGCCATAGATAGAGCCATGAGTCTTTGACAGTAAAGTGTAAGTTACAGGGGAAAATACTGAATCATAGAATTAAAGAAGAAATAGCAGCCAGGTCCAGTCTAGAGTCCATCCCCTGATACCTGCCATGCAGGGTCTCTCCCCGCTGTGTATTCTTCAGTATTTGGTCTGATCTACTTTTAAATGACTCAGGCAATGTAGCTTCCATTGCCTCACTTGGGAGAATAGGAATGTAGGAATTACCATATTAACTGAGGGCTTGTCGTCACTTAAAACACTACAGCTGCGGCGCTTCAATGTAAACACTACTTATGCTGATGGGATGGAGTCTCCCATCGGTGTAGATAGCGCACCTCCCAGAGAGGCAGTCGCTAGTTCAGTGGAAGAATTCTTCCATTCACTTAGCACTGTCTACACAGAGTCTTGGGGCAAGTCTACACTACTGCGCTGCACTGCTGTCGCGCATCTGGTGAAGACATGCTGTGCCGGCAGGACAAGCACTTAGGTTGGCTTAACAAAGCCTCTCAAGGATATGTATTTTTTGCACCCCTGACCAATGTAGTTAAATGGACCTAATTTTCTAATGTAGACCAAGCCTCAGACCAATGGTCCATCCAGTCCAGTATCTTGACTGTTACAGCACCAGTAACAGCTGCTTCAAAGGAAAGATCCAAGAAACCTTTCAGTAGTAGCTATGGAATAACCTGCCCACAGGGAAGGTTTTTTCTTAGCTCTTTCAGCCCCTTTGGTTAGAGGCTAGTTGAAACCCTGAAGCATGGGAGTTTTTATCCCTTCCAAAACACATGGAATAAACCCTTGCTGTTTAAACTCTAGATGTTTTTTTCTCCATATAAACTCTTATTCTTTTTTTTTTTTAAATACTTCTAAGCTCTTTGCCTGAATGGTATCTTGAGGCAATGAGTTCCACAGGTTAATTCCACAGGTGAAAATATACTTCCATTTATCCATAACCAAGATCTTACCATTAGGGGTTTGATTGTAGTCCTCCTCTTACCTATACCTTTGTTCAGCATTACTCCATTTCTCCTAGCAAAACCACTGTGGACCCCACACCAAGTGGATCTTCTCCCTCCGTGCTGTCTGAATGGCTTATGTGTTTCTTTGCCAAAGGCAACAGATTATCCAGAATCAATCCTTCCCCATTATATCATGTGTTTGAATTTTTACATGATGTTAGGTTCATGATCCACCAAGATGTTCAGCTCACCTGTTGTGCACTATTTTGAGCCAAATGACTAAAAACAAAATACAAAGCACACAGAAAACCCAGCCCCACTGATTTATTCAAAGTGAGGTCCCAATTAAAGGGAGTCCTGCCATATAGTTAGTCATCAGAAGGAAAAATACATCTTTAAAATGAGATTAAGGGTTGGCACATTTCAAACCCCCAGTGTTCAAGGATGACAGATTATATATCTTGGGAAGCATCTACAGCAGGTTTGTTCTTAATATGCTGAAAACTGCCTTTTGATTTTTATCTGAACCTCAACCCAGCAGGGACTTCAGCCCCGTTTATTAGCCTTGCTGGTCTCCCAAGATGAAGAAGGGCAGTAATGGGGAGAAGGCGGGAAAGGCGCCATTTTCTGTGATTGGGTTTGAATGCTCTTGGTGACAATTCAGAGTGGCCTACAAGTGTGGAAATGCCAGAATGAGGCCTGCTCTTAATATTTTGCTGGTCGATATTACGTCGTTCATGGAGCTTTTAAAGCCAAATGTGGGAACGAATGAAACAAAGTAGCAAAGACTTAAATTAGGTGGCAACAATCAAAGTAATGGAAACAAAACTAACCATTAATTAGCAATTGGAACAATTTACCAAGGGTCGTGATGGGTTCTCTATCACTGACCATTTTAAAATCAAGATTGGATGTTTTTCTGAAAGAGCTGCTGTAGGAATATTTCTGGGGCAGTCCTATGGCCTGTGTTCTACAGGCAGTCAGATTTGGTGGTTACAATGGTCCTTTCTGGTCATGAAATCTATGAATCTATGGAAATGCAAGTGAGGGCTTTTGGGGACGTTCTATCACTGATACTGAAGTAGTGAATAGTGGATTGAGTACCAGGCCAGCAGTTAGATGCTCATGCTTTCTAGGAAAACAGGAATAGTTCAGCTGGATCAGACCAATTGCCTGTTTTGTTTAGCATCTTGTCTCTGAGAGTGGCCAATGCTAGATGTTTGAGAGGATGGAGCAAGAACTCAGAATTGGATAATTATGGAATAGCCTGTCCTTAGTGGAAGTTCTTTCTGACCCCATTATTTAGAGGTTGGCTTATTTTTTGAGCAGTAAACATAAGGGTTTATATCAGTTCCACCCTCTTTTTTGAAAATAATCCTATTATAATGGGGGCTGTTTTTGTTCGTCATGTAAATCTCCAGTCCTTTGTTTGGAATCTGATTAAACTCTTGGACTCAATAATATTTTGTGGTAATGAATTTCACAGGCTGATTGGTCACAGGTTCATCTGGGCTGGTGTCATGACATCAGACTGTGATGTAAATATTGTTGTGTCGTGAAGTCTGACAGGCCAAAGTTTGTGATCAGGAGGAAAACCTCTTTGGATTCAGCCACACCTCTTTAGAACGGTAATTGCTCCACATCTAGCTAGTAAAATCTAGCACTGAATAGCTTCTATATGTCTAAAATGTTTATGTCTAAGAAGCTGGCAAGTCAGAGGCCGTGAGTTGGACTTGGTTATTTTGCAGCATTTGATTTAATTTCACTAACAAGTTATACATTTAAGTTATAGGGAGAAGTATATCAAGTACAGCCACAGATAACTTTTCAGAGAGACCCCAGGTCTTGTGGATAAGGTGGTAAATTTAAAGAATGTGTATAGAAGGCTGGTCTTTTACAAAGGTATTTCATGTTAAGCACATGGGGAAGTTTTGAGAGTCAGTGAATCTGAACATTTCTGCATCATTCTTGCATTTGCTTGAGGCTTTCACACAACACAGACTGAGGCAACTGAGAGCATGGAGGCAGCAGTGAAAAATGTAAGATTTTTAGGGATTTTTAGGGATGTGTAGGAAGTTGTGCTATTTGGTGGCTAGAGGAGGGGACTGGAAGTCAAGACTCCTGGGTCCTGTTCTCAGAGCTGCCACTGACTCTAAGTGCATGACCTTGGGCAAGTCCCTTAACATCTCTTTGCCACAGTTCACCTTTCTGTAAACCGGGGAGAATAATGCCTACCTGCTTCAGAGGGATGTTATGAGGCTTTAAATAATGATGAGGAAAATTCTTTAAGCTCAGTGGATAAAAAGAGCTATGTTATCATTGCCCTTCTTCCAGAAGTGTGCAGCATTGTTATTGTCACTAGAGACTGAGTTCTGTTAAAGAAGCTGTGCAGATTCCAGGCAATTATTTTGTAGGAATAAAACAATTACATTTGCTCCATGGTATCGCTCTGCCTGGCAGCTTTCCCTTCCTCCTCCTCCTCCCAAGCGGTGTAGAAAATGCCACTATTTGCCCTAGCTTCCATTACAACTAATGAAAACTTTAGTGAATTCAGGTCATTCAATTTTTGTGAAAAATATCAGCTGTTAAATGCTTCTGTTTTAACCTGCTACCCCCATACTAACCATGTTCCTTGCTGCCACGATCAGGAGCAGGGAGGCCGAGTCGCAGGTCAGAATGTAGTGCTACGAGCTCAGACCACAGTGGTAAGATCTCCTCAATATAGATTCCTTAGCCATTCACCTTTTGTTTTTGCTACATGGCCTACGTTTTTGCTCGAGCAAGCACCATTAAACTGTGCATAACCTCTCAAAAATACGGGTAATTTATCAACCAGGTTAGGTTGCTTTGAGCATCCTAATCACCTTGGAGTAGAATTCATGTCATACTTTGCTGCTTATTGTTGCTGGCTGCCTGCAGAGTCAGGAAGACCCTGCGGCATCAGCTTACAGATCGTTCATTTTTTTCAGTGTTATCTTGCCAGCTATGTGGGCTTTTTTTTTTTTTTTTTTTTAAATGGAAGTGAAGGTCCAGAATATAGTTCTGTGGCAAAGTGGCAAATTCTGTAAATGTTGTTTATGTTGTTCCTAAAATAATTAAAAGGAATCTAGACAATACTCTTCGCACCCCAACACAAGTTACCCTCCAAAAGATTAAATTAAACATCTGTGGCTAATTCAGATCAGATGCTGATTACAATCCCCTCAAGTCTGGGGGAATTGGGAGTAGGAGTGGGGTTGGGTTAGCTTCTCTGAGACTGGAATTTGGATACAGATCTGCATACTGGGTTAGATGCTGAACCTTCCCCACATCTGAAATAGAAAATTTTGTGGGAAAAAAGGATTGGGCCCATGTCTAGTTATTTATATAGCAGCCACTGAGCAACATATTCTTGGTCCTGTACAGCTATCAACCCCAAATCTGCAGTCCTAATTCGGGCAAAACCCTCACTGAGTTTTGGTTGAGTCGGGATTGCAGAACTATGACTTACATATACAAGAATTACGTTACCCACCAGTGAAATGCAGCCACCTTTAGGGTAGAGGGGAGCAATCAGATCACACAGCACAACAGAACATGACAGAATGAGAGGAGACATGGTCAGACAAGCCCTTAGTCTTATTTTAAAAAGCACAGGAGCTTTAATTTCAACAGGAAACAGATAAAGAGCTTGTTATTTAAAGTCCTGTTTGATAGACAAAACAACAGTTCATCTGCTTCTGCAAGATGAAGTGGTGAATTGACACAGCTAGGATTTGAAGCTCTGGTTCCAGGGCACACGGGGTTTCAAATTTGATCCCTGCTATATCTGATCAAGAACTGATAAACCTGAAATTAAGATTGGCAGGTACCGACTCAATGGAAAAAATCCAGCCTTCACATGGAATCCTTGAGTGCTCCCTGACTGTCTCTGAAAGTGCACATCCCACTGTCTGGTAGCATATTAAAAAAAATAATAATCCCCAAATATTCTAAACATCAGTACTTTGTTCTTAGCTAACGCTGGTAGCCTTTCTTTAAATACAGTCCTTCCAGGAATTGATTTCCATGTAGCAAATGAAAGGAGATAGGACTTAATGCAACTGAGCAAGTCTCTTCCCTTCCAAATGATATGGAGTGTTTTTACATGGCTGAATCTTGCAAATGAAGTCTTCAGGGAAATGATCAGCCGCTTGTAGGACTTGGAGATAGGGGAGCTTGCAGCATGATTACGACTCTCAAAAGAAGGAGCTATGTCTGCAATTGTGGGCTCAGCTTAATGGCAAATTATTATCTACAGAGGCTGGAGGAGGGTTGGGGGAGGAAAGCAAAGCAGCCAGTGTAACCAGGATGAGGTTATTATTTTTAACAAGTTTCCTTTTGTGTTTACAGTAGAATTTAATTTGATTTCTTTACCATGTGCCATATGAATGGTAGTTGATGAACAATTGCTTATATCCTTTTCTCTGTGAAGTACAGGATGGACAGAGAGCCCTAAGCCATGATTTTGATGGCAGACTTGCAGGACATCTCCCATACTCTGCAGGGCTGTTAAGGGCAGCTCTGGGGAACTGGGGCAGTGACATGGATTTACGACTGTGCAGATCCATCAGTCATTTGCTACGTGCTGGAGTCCCCAGTTACAGATGTAAATAGGGGCTTTGCTGGCACTCAGTGGCCTCGGTTGGTGTGGGGAGTTTGTTTTACGCTGCATCCTGTGAAACTCTTGAGAGCACAGTCCCAGTGCATGAAAAACAGGCAGTGAAGCTGCCTAGACACAAGTGAGCCTCGCTGATCGACTCTCAGGCCTTGTCTACAGCAGAGAATTTCTTTCTTGTTTTTCTAGCAACAATGCAACTACACTGCTGCTGGCAACAGTATGACCCCCCCAGTGTAAGCAGGGCACCTGGTCTGCACTACAGCTTGTGCCATTGGTCATGCTGGCACAGCTGCACCACTGCTAGGAAAGTGGGTACAAAATGTCCTGTTCTGGACACTCCCTCATCCTGCAAGCTAGGTGAAGTGCCCAAAATGAGCCATTGGTGTAACCGGTGAAGAGTAAATTAGATTAGATTATTGCAGCCCTTTCAGTGGAGTGGGGAGGGGGGTGGTTAGAGGAGTAACCAACAAACTGGGTTTCTAACATCTCCATAGACATCATGCTTTGCACGTTGGTCATTTGTTGCCTGTCTGACTTACTCATTCAGGCAGTGGACTGTACAGAGCTGTGTATTTGTACAGCACTGTGCACAATGGGGCTGATTCAGGATGGGGCCCTTGGATGCTATTCAAAGGTAATTAATGCTCTACGGTATATTTCGGCTGTAACACAGGTAAGGAAAGTACGAGGATTTTTTAACAAAACTGCTACCTTGATAGTCCCCCTTTCACATAAACTGTTTGTATTTTCCCTTCTTGCAGGAGGAATGCCAGAACTATGTGCGAGTGCTGATTGTTTATGGCAAGAAGGTTTTTACCTGCGGTACCAATGCCTTCTCCCCAGTGTGTTCCAGTAGACAGGTCTGTTATTGTCTTTCTCTTTTGGGAGTGGGAGGGATGGTGGAGAGAGATGAGGGTGTGTTCCAGGGAAAGTCATTTTGAGGCGAAGATGGAAGTATTCTCTATTATAGAATAAATATTCAAAATTCAGCTGATCTGAAATTATGTCTCTTTGCTGTGATCCCACCCACCCCCCTTCCTGGGAAATGAGGCTGATGCTATATATGGATTGGGTTCAGCTACAAAACAATATTTGTGGCCTTGTGAGTCACACACTCCCTATAGGGTAGTGCTTTGTGAGGTGGGAGGCTGTCTGTGGTGGAAGGGGCTTGGACTCAGACTACCCTTTTGTTTTGGGAGGCGAGGTTTTTTTCACCTGTCCTCACCCCAGCCCCTTGTAGGGAGCAGGGCAGAATTGCTGGAGAGCTGTGAAGGGGGCCTTATGGTGAGAGGGATTACGGGGCTGTTGAAACTTTACGCCTTTCATGGCTCTTTCTTGCTCTTCGTTTGCTCATGCCTGCTGCTGACAGCTAGGAGTGGCAACACGCATCTGTTGTCTCTATAAGATTCTTCCCCAGCTGAATGCTCAGTCAGCTTGAACTGGAAGCTGTGTCTGTTTTAAGATGTTGGGAATGTGCATGGGGCATGCTCCGTCCTCTGACATCCTTCTCAAGGCGCAGATTATCCTGGGTGGCAATTGAGTTGGGTGGATTCAGAAGACATGGAACACAGACTAACTAATGGCGGGGGGAGCGCATTCTTCAGCTCCCAAACAAGAGAGATTCCCCCTCAGAATCAGGATTGGTCCCTGCAGCTGTGTCATTAGTACTACAAAGGCTGTTTCAGTGAGAGTGGGCCCTGTTTGTTGTTATTCCAACTCATATAGAGTTCCACCAAAGCAAATGACAAAGCTCTCCTTGATATTAAAAGGAGCAGGACCAGGACCCCAGTGATTTAAAAAATGGCAGCAGGTAAAATTGTAAGCAGAAGGAACCTACACATCCAAAGACTGTCAATAGGCAGCTGATGTATGTGGGTACAACTCCATTGAGATTGGCGAGCTGTGCCCGCTGGCATCCCAGGCTGGTGCACATCACCTTTTTGCAGAGGGCCAGCAGGTTTGAAGCTGATGCACCACACTGGCTTTGTGCTGGCCCTCTGCAAGTGGCAGATTTGACCCTTGATTTACAATCATGCACAAAGTCATTTTCTTACCATTGCCTGTTGTTGTTTTTTTTTTAACATGGGAGTTGTTACTAGATGCTCAAGGAAAGGTTGAATTCTGCGTGCATGCTTAGAGAAGCCAGCTTTGCTATAAAACCCTTTATTCCCACTTTCTCTCTCCTTTTAAATACAGGTAGGAAATGTTAGTAAAACCATTGACAAAATAAATGGAGTGGCTAGATGCCCGTATGACCCTCGGCACAACTCGACAGCTGTGATTACGTCACGGGGAGAACTCTATGCTGCGACTGTAATTGATTTCTCTGGACGGGATCCTGCCATTTACCGCAGCCTTGGAAAAGTTCCCCCACTTCGGACTGCACAATACAACTCCAAATGGCTTAATGGTAAAGTCCCGCTGGCCAAACCGAAGCAATACATGTATTGAAAGCAACAGGATAGGCTTGTAAATCAGCTCCCTCTCCCTCATTGGACACCAGAATCCAGAATTGACAGGGGATTTCAGAGAACTTTATACAATTCAGAGAATGTGGTTTATAGAATACTTTTTACAGAGACAGGTTGCTGGGTATGTAGTCTTGAGATGCCAAAGCGGGAGAAACTAAGTCAACATAAACCCCACCCTATTATACATTCATAGATGTTAAGGTCAGAAGGGATCATTATAATGATCTAGTCTGACCTCCTGTGTAACCCAGGTCATAAAAATTCATCCCATCATTCCTGCATCGAGCCCTGGATGAGCAAGGACAGATCTATTAGAAAGTGACCCAATCTTGACTGAAAGTCGTAAGAGATGGAGAATCTGCTATGTCCCTGGGTTAGTGGGGCCTGATCCACAAACAATTCAGGTCAGTAGAAGTCTTTCTATTGACTTCTGCGGGCTTTGGATCAAACCCTATGGACAGTGCTTGTGTTCACTCTTCAGATTCTGGTGAAGCTTATGAAGGCTGCTATAGAGCTATGGGATATTGTGTGAAGCAGTGCCCAGAGGAAGAAGGTGCTGGACTATGGCATTGTCTTTCCATTTGGAGGCAAGTCCCAGCATTTCTCCTTTAGGTCTGTTTTCCTGCACAAACAAACAGAAAGGCAAATAGAGAAAAATCCAGGAGAAGGAAAGAAAATCTGAAAAGAGTTTAAAGAAGAGCACAGCCAAGTTGAGCTGCCAGTCGCAATGCTGTAGCTAAAGGAGCTAATGCAAACTGTGGATGTATCAGTGAGGATATTGAGTAAGAGTATGAAGGCAGTAGTACCTCTGTATGCAGCACTGGTGAGACTATTATCAGAATACTGTGTCCTGTTCTGGTGTCCACATTTCAAAAAGGATGTTGAAAAATTGCAAAGGGTTCGGTGAAGAGCCTTAGGAATGACTGAGGTCTGGAAAACTTGCCTTGCAGTGAGAGAGTTAATGAGCATAATCTATTTAACTTACTCAAAAGAAGGTTAAAAGGTGACTTGATTGTGCAGCATAAGTACCTGCATGCGGAGAGAATACCTGATTAAAAAAGGGTTTTTTGACCTAACACACAAAGCTACAATAAGATCAAAGGCTGGAAGCCTAAGCTAGACAATTTCAAACTGAAAATAAAGTGCCTATTTTTAACAGTGGGGGTAATTAACCATTGAAACAAGTTACCAAGGAAGGTGGAGGATTTGAAATCTCAAGAAATCGGTCTGTGAGGATTAGGTGTCTTTCTAAAAGATATGCTCTGCTTCAACCAGGAATTACTGGACTTGATGCAGGAACCACAGGGTGAAATTCTGTGGCCTGTGTTATGTAGAAGATCAGATTAGGTGATCATAATGGTCCCTTGGGCCTTAAAATCTATATTGCTTTATCTGTGATGATCTGATTGGAGCTATTCTGTGGAACCCTCTCCTACTTATCTACTACCTCCCAGCTTAAACTTGCCTTGTACCTTCATCAGAGCTCCCCATGCGTGCTCTGTTCTCCTCCTCGCTCCTGGGCTGTAGCATTAAAGGAATTTCTGTACATTTTTCTTCCTACTTTGAGCATGAGTTCGACATAAGCATCATAAAAGCAGCCTGTAAAATCAACAGTTTTAGCCCCCTCCAGTCAAATATTGTTCATTGGCCAAACTTTTTGCTTTTCTACAAAGTCTGTTGGCATGAAAGAATATACACTTTAGAACTTTGTGTCGTGTCTGATTAAAATACACGCTTCAGACCTCTTCCAGAGTCTTTTAAATTCTTATAGGGGAAGAACTAAAATGCTTGTTCTGATACTATCAGTTTTGGTGTGGTTTGTTTTACAAACATGAGAAAATCTTTTAGTGCCTATGAACTGGGAAAAGGCTCATGATAGAAACCAGTTGTCACTGCATTAGAAGAATAGATTGAATGTTTCTATACAGCATTTAAAGAATTAGGAGGTGATGCAAACAGCATATTTAACACACCAGAAGATGTGACTCAGCAATGAAAAGGGGGTGGGTGGCTTGTATTGTAGAGTGAACACACACACACACACACACACACACACAAAAATGTCTAACTGCAGTGGTAGGTATGCCACTGATTGCAATGGTGAAAGAATTGGGCCCAGTATTTGCATCACCAGGGTTGGAGCTGAGGAACTGAATGGGAGCTACACATTCATATGTCATTATTCTCAGACCCACTGCTCGGATGCCCTCTGCCAACTCGGTGTGTCCCCTACAACCTAACAGTGCAACACACAGGGCTGTTGAGTGAGCACCATTCAGCTTATGAGCTCTGTAAATCTCATTGCACGTCTGTTTTCCAGAGCCCAACTTTATTGCTGCCTATGACATTGGTTTGTTCACGTACTTCTTTTTCCGTGAGAATGCGGTGGAACATGATTGTGGGAAAACTGTCTATTCTCGCGTGGCCAGAGTTTGCAAAAATGACATTGGGGGGAGATTTTTGCTGGAGGACACGTGGACAACTTTTATGAAGGCCAGGCTGAACTGCTCCCGCTCTGGAGAAATCCCCTTCTATTACAATGAACTGCAAAGCACCTTCTATCTTCCTGAGCAAGACCTGATCTATGGAGTCTTCACTACCAATGTGTGAGTTGTGACACTTTCAGTTACATTTTGGCCCCACTTTCCCACCTCAGCCCCTAGCACAATGAAACTCTCTTACTATCATTTCCAGTTAATCATTCTGAACAATCGTTTAGAGGCAAAGTATCCTTTAGAACTTTTGGGGAGAAGCATGAACTATAAAATAGAGGGGTGTAAAGACATTACTGGAGATTGTCGTATCACCTTTCTGATGTTTGTTGGGATCGTTTTCAAGGAAGTTGCATTGGGTTGTTTTGGGGTGTGCATGTGTGAGGATCCTGAGGACAGAGTCAGAGGAGAAGAGCGAAGTTTAAAAAATATATTGTGAATTTTTTTAGGTTTTTATTTACTTTTTTAAAGTTAGATGAGTGTAATCCAGGTTTCTCCAAACCCCCTTGCTCAGATGAGAACCATTTCTCACTGCTACCAGCATGTCCATTATGAGGTCACAATAATACTCGCTAGAGTTTGTTAGACTGAATTTTAAAGGAGAAGATGAAAATGGAATTAATTGTTGTACAAGATGCGACGCTCAGACAGCCTAATTTGTGTAGCTGACTCCTGCAGGGCCACTCATGGACTAGGTTACTACTCAATGTGAATAAAGATCTGGCCCCAAATAATAGCCCGTGCAGGGCAGAAACTTTGCATCACATTCAAATAGGGGTTTATGTACAGTGATGCTTCTGCAGGGGTTGGCAGTGGCAGAAATTGAGCTTGGGAACCCTGCATCTAAACATCTGCGTTTTGAGCTAAAGAACCTGATTCCTTAGCTGAAAGGCTGCAGCAAACTCAACCTCCCTACAGGAACTAGGGGCAGACTGGAAAGAGTCACGCTATTTTAGCATGGGCTCCACTGACACTGAAATTGGGACAGAGAACCAACTTCTCTCAAAGCAACTCATGATGTTGTGCTTTTCGTTATCCGCGTACAGTGCTTAGGTATTGCAGCCCTAGAGGTGAAATCCTGGCTCCACTGAAGTCAGTGGGACTTTTACCGTTGAAGTCGACGGGTCCCGGCTTTCGCCCATACTCTATAAACACCAAGAGGGAGGTGGTAGGCTGTACTTATCCATCTATCTTACGCTATTTCTGCATGTTCGCTGCCAAAATCAGCCAGGAACTAGCCAGTGCAGAGCTTAAAAAAGAAAATATAATTGGGCAATGGGCCTGAACCACAAACCCAGATCCAAACACCCCGTGGATTTTGGAGAAAATCTAACCCAAATATGAACTCTGCATGAAACTCTCTCTAGAATTAATGCTTAAAGGAAATTAGCCATTCTGACCCTATAAAGAAACTTGGCTAGAGCTTCGGGTGAAGATAATGAGACAGTGCTTATGTTACCAAAAGTGGCTGACCAGTTTGCAATGAAGATGTTGAAAGTTTTTATCCATACATCCATTTGGCACGAAAAAGTTTGAAATGATCATTTAAAAAAAATTAAAACATTATTATAATTAACAACTGGTATACTTAGAATCTACTGGGAGAAGGTATTGGGTGGCATGGGTGGGATAGGATACTCTCCTGCTGGGTCTGTAGCGTCACTTCTCCCATTATTTGTAAGCAACATGGAATGTAATGGGTGTCACCCAATCCCTATATAGGATACAGTTAGAGACTCTTGTTACTCCATGGCCTTCAGGGGCCCACCCCCACATTTTGGTTCATTCTTCTCACCTCCACCTGCTGAGAACAATGTATTCTATAACACTGGTGTAATTGACTAGATGCGTTATTATAGACAATAGCTGAAGTTAGATCAAGTAGTGTTTTTTGTGACTACGACAGAATGTTCTTTCAAGAATTCAAAGAGGAAAATGTTCCAGTTTGTCATCTGACAAGAGAAATAATGATAATTATTCTTTTAACTTCCATCAGGATTTATATCTTGCTACGTGTGTTCTGCAAGCCAAATAAGGCTGATCTATGCACCAGTCTGTGTCTCTATCCACTGTTCTGCTGGTAGACTGAAGATACATGATTTTTGTTTAAAAGTATCATTACTTTTTGAAAACTCATGTTTAATGGGATCAGGGCCGTTTCCCAACAAAGAACGATTGGCTTATATCATGCTTCATTGTGAAAAATCCATGACAAACAGATTTATTGCTCATTGTTGTGTAATATTGAGCTATGTCAGCAGAAAATATGGTTTATTTAGGGAACTAGCTTCTGAAATATTTAAACAGTTGTTATTAAAGTTTTTCTATAAGGTCATTGAGATCACATTTAAAACCCTTTGAACAAAAGCATTTTCCATACCGCCTGGTTGATCCATCACCACCAGTACTGGATATGAATGAAGGAGATAGTTATACTTGGCCCATGCATCACCCAGAAATAGAGAACTGTACAGAGAAATAAATGTCAGTGGTTTAAGATTGGGATCAAACTTTTGATAGAGTGGAACAGCACTGCCCTGGAGGCAGGATAATTATCTAATATTCACCTCTTCTTACTCATCTTCAGCAGAGGGAAGGAACTTGACTCTGTAATGTTTAGCAGGGCTCTATAAGAATTCATTCTATTTCGAAAAGCTATGCAGCTTTATTTAGACTAGCCTTTTTTTGTGTGCCTCGAGGCATTTACTTGTCACCCATCATTAGCTTTGTCTAAAGAGCTGCCTTCTGTGAACATGCACTGCGTCAGCGGCATTCAGACAAAAGTGGAGAAAGGTTTAACTTGCAATGCTTTGACATGTTCAGAGTGAACTGCTCCACTGCACAGTGGAATTGAAGGTGCAGGGAGGGGAGTTAGTGAGGGGAGGAAAAGGGAATAGGAGAAAAAAGTTCCTCTTTATATTGGGTTGCTCCAAAGGAATCCGCTGTGAAAGAATCTGTCCCTCTCGTTCCTTGCCTGGAATCGTGCAGCTAGGCTTTTTGTGTGTGTAATTATTGGTTTAGTAAAAAATTGTTCCTTTCAGAGAATTCAGATTGCCTTAATTAGCGCAATATGTCAAGCAAACCCTGGGTTATCTAGAAGCCACTATGACAAGTCAATCATGCTATCCCTTAGTGATCTATTTTTATTTTTAATTTGATGTCTTTCTCTCTCATTTTCTCTCTCTTTTTTTCTTCCTTTAAAAAGAATGGGTTGAATCCCAGGTTGGGCTTATACAAGCCCTGTCACTTAAGTAAATATCTATGCTTAGGGCTTGACCCTACTTAGATATGGAGCCAGTCCAGGGTGGTTCTGGGTGACCTCACTGCCTATTAAAGTCAGAAGTGGAGTGTGCTTTGCACCTTGCCAGAACATGCCCTTGCTGACAGAAATGGAACAGCAATGGCCCACTGAGATGCAGGATATGATGAATGAGTAGGGTAAAGTTGCTGAAACAAGTTACCTTGCAGATGGTCCTTCATCCAGAAGCATTTGTTTTACAGACTGATTCCTCTGTGTGGCACATGCATTCTTGATACTATTCAGATACAGATACCATTCCCAGCTGGGGACACAAAGAAGTGAACTGTGGTCATTGAAAACAGCTTCTGTGGCATGACCTTGCATGTTGAACTGTTGCAGTCGCTGGCTTGGTGCTAATTCTCTTTCTAGATGTATTTAGTATATTTTTGCAGCTATAGATTTCAGGCATCTACAGAAACTGAATTTCAACTTCATCTGACAAATACCACGAAATTAAAAATTAGTCTGTTCATTATCAGTCAGGATTGATGGAATGTAAAAAACTAAACAGAAAACCGAACACAAATAATCCATGGAAATTGAACAATATGTGCCCTTTGTGTCAGGATTGCTTCCGTGGTTCTTAAATCATGTACATTTTACAAATGAGATTAAAATTCATCCTCAAGATTGTCATCTAATCTGGCTGGATTTTTTCCTCCTTCTGAGATCTGTAACACTGCACTTTTACCTAGTAATTTACATGTATTTTATTCAAGTGGCATTTGATGTCTGTTACGATGAAATTGTCAATGTTCTAATGATTAAATTGATTTTTTCCCCCTGTCCAGAAACAGTATAGCTGCTTCAGCAGTATGTGCCTTCAACCTCAGTGCCATTACTCAGGCGTTTAATGGCACTTTCCGATACCAGGAGAATCCAAGATCAGCATGGCTGCCAACAATAAACCCCATCCCTAATTTTCAGGTATTGCTGCAGCACTTCAATTCACTCCAGACCCTTTTAATTTCTCTTTGATAGAACTGTTGTACTGAGTAGATTTTTATGGAATTCAGGACTCCAGGCAGAATCCTGGTGCTATACAAATCACTGAAAATTAAGTTTGGGGTGGGTTCTTCTTAGTGCTCTAGATTTACCAAAACACTTCAAGATAAAGACTGAAGTGGATAGAGGGGAAAAGCGTGGTCAGTTTTTTTGCAGAATGCGGGAATCATTGTCTATATTCAAATGAAGTAGAACGAGGAGAAAAAAATATATAGGTCAAGCTTCTCATCTGGTAAAAGTAAATCTTTTTCTTAGTCTGTGGAACTCCCTGCCACATGATCTGGGTATATCTCACCGAATCAATTACCTGACATTGTAGGGGTCTTGGGGATTGGTGCTCCTTCATCCCTCCTATTCTCTGCCCGGGTTGTCTCTTGTGAACTGTAATACTTTGGTCTAATCCTTGTTTCTGGCCATGATATGGAGGTGTCTGGTTGGTGTTTGGTGGTCTGTGATGTATAGGAGGTCAAACTGGATGATCTGGAGGCCCCATCTGGCCTCAAACGTTATGACTATGACTCTATGATATTACTGAGATTATGAGTTTAGCAGGATTCAAGAGAAGACTGAACATTTCTGTGGAGACTAAGAGTAGCCAGAGTTGTTGTAGTAAAGACTTATAAAATGAACAAGAGTTGTGTAAGAGATATAAACCCTCATGCTGAAAGGCAGAAAATAGCCTCTAATTAAAAGGGTGAGAATGAACATTTCTTGGGAGACAGATTATCCCATAACTTCCCACTGCGGGGTTTCTTGCACTGTCCCTTGAAGCAGCTAGCATTGGCCTCTGTTGGAGACCATATTGGGCTAGAGGGACTGCAGAACGGGAATTCCTGTGCTAGGTTTGTATTTCTGCTACGCTCATCACTGTGGTATGTGAGTGTCTAGAATGAGACTCTTAAAATGAGCCATGCAGACTTCCCAGCCACGATTTGCAGATTCAGTGGCTGGAAGTTGAAGCTAGACAAATTCAGACTAGAACTAAGGAACGTGACCATTGGAACAACTTACCCAGGGATGTGGAGGATTGTCTGTCCACAGGCTCTAGACTTTTCGCCACCTCAAGCACGGCGGCATGCCACGAGGGGCGCTCTGCTGGTCGCTGGGAGGATGGCAGGCGGCTGCGGTGGACCTCCCGCAGGACGTCCACCGGAGCCGCGGGACCAGCGGATCCTCCGCAGGCACTCCTGCGGGAGGTCCACCGGAGCCGCCTGCCGCCCTCCCAGCAACCAGCAGAGCACCCTCCGCGGCATGCCGCCCCAAGTACGCGCTTGGCGTGCTGGGGCCTGGAGCCGCCCCTGTGTCTGTCATTTGAAATCTTAAATCATCTCCTAAGTCTTTCAATCAGGATTGGAGGAGGGGAGGTGTCTTTCTGAAAGATAGCACTAGCTCTCCAGGAATATATGGGCTTTTGCAGGAATTACTGGGTAACATTCTATGGTATGAGTCATTCAGGAGATCAGACTAGATGATCATAGTTGTTCCTTTGGGCCTTAAAAATCTAAGCATCTGTGAACTGTGAACTTGCCAGGATCCTGAGTGACAGCTAATTGGCAAAAAAGGAACAAATTGCAACCATCCAGCGTTACAGTCAGCTCTGCACAAAACCTCAGTGAGTGAAGATGACTGCTTCAGAGTGTCTGTGAGCAGCCTCTGCTAGCTGGGCTGCCATGAAGCCTGCATTTAAATATAGAACTTAGTCCTCCCCCACTGGTGGAAATCCCAGGGGGAGTGTCAGTGTGTCAGGAATCTTCCCTCACAGCCTCAGGGTGAATCTCTGTGTGGCACAGTGGAAGATGAAAGGAAGATTGCAAAAAGAGATTTGGATATATTTCAAGTACGTATGGAACAAGAGGTCAGTGAAGGGCCTTTATGAGATGACAAGAGTAATTTAGTGACAGAAGAGGCAGATATTGCAAAAAAATTAAATTAATTCCTTGACTTGCTGTTCACAAAGGAAGATGAGGGAAGGATGCCAGAGAGGAAGGAGAAATACTGGAGGATATAGAGGATCAGGACGGCATAGGTAATCAGGAAATTAGAACAAAACAAAATAAAACAATAACAGGAGGATGCTGTGTCAGCATGCGGGCTGCCAAGAGAGCAGAAGGGTTACCTTCTGCTTCATGAGTGTAGGAAATAAAACTAACAATGACATTCCAACCATCAGGATTCCTCCTTCATTGATGACCTGTGAAGGAAAAGGGTATAGTGGGTCAAAATGAGACTATCTGAGACATGAATGTGCAGGGTTAGAGAGAGAATGAGAAAAAGGTGGCAAAGGAGAGATTTCCAAACTTCTGTAGGAACCAGGGATTAGGCAATGATGAACTGGAAAGAACTTCTCTATTAGAAAATGCATTTTGTAAGGATTGAGTCAGAAACCACTAACCTTGGCATGAGTATTTAGAAAGAGGCTGAAGATACTAACCAAAGGGCTAGATCTTCAGCTGGAGTAAATTGGCACCAGCCCTATGGACTGCCCTAGATTTCCTCCAGTTCCTCCAGCTCTGGTTGCAAATTTTAGTTAGGCTAGGTCTACGCTGGGGGTGGTCAACCTAAGATACGCAACTTCAGTTTTGCGAATAGCGTAGCTGAAGTTGGCGTATCCAGCGAGTAGTGTAGACATACCCACAGCTGCAGATTTTCGGCAGGGATTCACAAAAGGAAAGTTGTGCCTAGCCATTGTGAAGAACTTGTTCGTTGTTGCAGTAAACAGTCAAAAAATGGGACCCTAATTGGGAAAACATAATTTTTCTGTTCCTTGATCTGTCAAGATCAGTATATCAGTGGGGCAGCATAGTCCAGTGGACCGAGTTTAGGACTGAGAACTCATCCCAATTCTGTCGTTAACTTCTGTGCCCTGGGTCACAGGACATTCAACAGACTCCTCACATTTCATATGGGTTAATGAAAACCTCCTTGCCCACCTCACAGCGCCAATCCTGTTCCCAGTGATGTCAATAACTAACATCTCGTTGACTTCCGTGGGAGTATGATTTTGCACGGTGTTTTGACAATATTAAGTGCCAAGTATTAAAGTATGATATAAAGTGAATTCCAGAGCAACCCAGGCCTCAGAATGAGGTAACCAGGGTAGCAGATCTGATGCTGCTGTTGAACTGAAGCAAGGAGGCCAATGCCTTAACCAAAAGGTCTATTTTGGATGGACGTGGGAGGTGAGGTGAAGCCTCAAGATGGTTGGAAACAGGCTAACCAGTCACCTATGTGAAGCTGTAGTAGTTGGAGGGAAGTTGCAGGCCAATTCCCTTGCAAGGATTATTCAAAGTCAGGGGAGCCAATGAGGGTATGCATGTGGAAGAGGCCAGGTGGTGAACTTGGTGTTGTCATACAAAAAGAGTAATATGGAGGAGAGTTCATCTCAGATTTACAGGACTTTAAGGTGAGATTTCAGGCAGACCTGGGAAAACCTCAAAAAGGGTTTGGGTAGAAGTTCAGGGTTTTCTTATCTCCTCTGAATTTCTTTATCCATCCTTAACTTTTTTTCTCCCCGGTTAGTTCTGAACTTCTGTAATTTATCTGTAGATGTGCCCACTCTGTGGTGTCACAAAGGAGTAAAATACCGTCTCACTGGGCAATGGACCAATATGGAGACATGACTTTATGGGGTGGAAGAGTGACCAGAGCTCCCTATAACACTGGCAACTAGCACAAGGGGCCAAATCCTGAAGGCTTTCCTCAGGCACAATTCTCAGTGAAGTCAACGAGTGTTTTCCCTGAGGAAGGACTTGAGGGTTGTTTTGGGTGAAGTGCAAATACAGCTGCCGAAGTTCTGTCGTCCCTGTTTAGTGTGGGACGCTGAATGACAACAGCCCTAATGAGAACCTGACCGAAAGGATCCTGCAGGATGCCCAGCGCTTGTTCCTGATGAATGACGTGGTTCAGCCAGTCTCCGTGGATCCCTACGTGACTCAAGACAGCATTCGATTTTCCAAACTGGTGGTTGACATTGTTCAAGGAAAGGATACTCTTTACCACGTGATGTATATTGGGACAGGTAAGCGCATTCAAGTTTAAGGAGGATCAGTCCCCTCGTTCAGAGACATAGCAGCATGGGAGCCTAATCCTGAGGCTGTTACTGTTTGTACTGAGTTCTTTAGGCAAAACTCCATGGAAGCTAGTTTTTCTGAATAGGGAAGAGATAAAAACAGAATAGAGAACTTGCGGCATGACCTTGAGAGAATAGGCCTTAAATCTGCAATGCGTAAAGAAGCAAAAGCTGTCTTTCCTTTTAACGTGTATCAACTAATCAGACTAAGGCACAATGGTGGAGAAGGGTAAAGGGCTTGCCCTAGGTAACCAAATTGCTGTGCGTGATCTTGTGCAAGCTAACTTAACTCTGCGTGCTACAGTTTACCTATCTGCAATGCTTGTGCACTTTTACACTACTATGAGGTCAAGAGATGGGTAAGCATTATTATCATCATCACATTACAAATGGGGAAACTGAGGCAGACAATTTCCAAAGGTCACACGAATAGTCAGCAGCAGCACAAGCAAATCTCTTGACTACCACTGCCATGCTTTGACAATTAGGGCACGCTGGAAAGCACAAGGACCGTGGATGAAATGCGGTGAAGAAAGGCAAAGTATTATAAATGGTTGCCTTAACCTATATTCACACTTGAGATAAAAGTTAAATTAAATATTTTGGTTAATCAGAGCATATGGCCAGCCTCATGGGTGTAATGTTTTCATGCTTTATTGCGAGAGTGTTGACTTTTATAATAAGATATATTGCCTCTGTAAGTGTTAGATTAAACTAACATTGCAATATGGAGTCATCCTCTCACTCTGAAGTTACCATCTTCCAGGATTGTGTCATAATTTATGTAACTTTTACCACCACTTACTTTGAAAGTGATTAGCTTTGATATATTCTAGTAACAATCTCCCTGATTTAGGCCTGCATGGAAGTGATCGTGATGAGCAAACCACACTTAAAATGAAATATGGCATGGTTTTGCCACTTTTACATCTTTATTCCTTAAGTGAGGTGTCCCAGTTACTATGCCAGAAGAAACAGAAGTGGAAGACTGAGATTTTAATTCCATTTGCTTTTTGCCTTGTGTTATCTATGAAGAAGTCATAGTGTTTTATCTTATACACATCTGCTTCTCTGGACACTGGTAGTGGTCACTGGAGACTGGATTCTGTTGAAACTAAAACCTTTCAAAGGATGAGAATTTCAGTTAGAGGGAGCCTAGATCATATTGGATCATGGAGATTAGGAGTGAACTTGAATCCAAATCAGAATTGACCCCAAACTTCATGATGGTATAGATCCAAATCTGTATTTTGGGGCCCTATAAATTGATTTAAAAAATTCCTACATGTAGCAGAACTTTGTTGCTAGGAGTAATTTAACTATGGTACGGACACAAAAAAAATTGCTGTTTGACCAGGAAAGCTTATTCCTTGAATAGATCAATCTTCAAAGATAACAGGCATTGACTAATCTAATTTTTGTTCTAAATGCATGTATTGTTCATGGAAAAAAATGCTAGTTTGACAGCCTCAGAGATGAGCTTCTCCCATAGGTCCATCAATCCACCAATTGATAGATCAACAGTGTAGCGTAAGCTTCCATGCAAACAATGCTCATTGTCATTGTATCCCATATTCCTACTGTAAGGGCCACTTTTAGCAGGGAAAGGATAATTTAGATGTCAACCCCATTCAACCTTTACTATGGCATCAGAGATTTCCAACACTGATGCACTATTTGTTGCAGTTAAGATGGCATTATTGTGGGCCCATCTGTTCCACAGCTATAAACCAGTCTGAATACACAAAAGGGAATTGCATCCACATAGCTGAGGCAGTTTCTACCCTGGATAACAAAAATGTTTAAAAAGTAGTAGAAGAGGAAACAAGCCTTAAAGTGTTTATGTAAATAGGATGTCATTAATCTTTAGTCTTCGTGCTAGGTACAAAATTGAATCAATAGCTCTAAGATTTACTTGCATCTTGCTTCTTGTTCCATTAGAGTATGGCACCATTTTGAAGGCACTTTCTACCACTAATAGGAGCCTGAGGAGTTGTTATTTAGAGGAAATGCATATTCTTCCCAACGGTCAACAAGAACCAATCAAGAGCCTCCAAATCCTGCATAGTGACAGGTCACTATTTGTGGGTTTAAATAATGGAGTGCTAAAAATTCCTCTGGAGAGGTGTTCAGTGTACAGAACAGAAGGGTAAGCAAATTTTACTGCTCTGATATATTCCACTCCAGCTTCAAAGGAAAGCACCAGGGAAACATATTCTAGTCTGATTCATTTCAGAATACCTTTTTTCATTGCTGGGAGAGAGAGACAAGATATTTCTGTGTGTGTGTGTAACTTGATTGATAGTGCTTATGCCAGGAGCAATGGGAACGGCGGATATTGTTTTTGGTAAATATTAATTCATCCTCATTAGAAATTAATCACATGTTTACCGAGGAGTAACTTCCAATATTTACTTTTTTACTTGACATTTCAGCGTTGGTTTTATCATCTCCTCGTGTTTCGCTTGTAGTTCTCACTGGCTGAAAGGCTGCAGTATTCTGAATTCTTGGTCCTCTCGCCCATTGTGGCTTATAAATGATTGCTTCCCAACCATTTAACAATGTAGAGGTGCATTAAGTGGCTATTTTTCGTTGCTTTTAGAAGCCAATAGCTCGTTGGAACAGCATGTGACAGAGTTGGCACCTGGAAAAGTGCTGTTTGGCTTGAACATTTTAAAAGAAAATAAAAAAAACATTTTCAATATTGACCTCTGATTGCAGAGGTGTAATCAAACCCTTCTGTATTCAACACTGGGGGGGATAGCTACATGGCCTGCCCCTAGTTTCAGCAGGCAAAGCAGTGTGATACTAGCTGACTGTGACAAGTGCTCATGTAATCTGTGTTTTCCATCTTCAGTCCTAGAGTTTGAAGTGGGTCCAGCTGTGGGTAATTGCTTATTTGCACCCCTAAGGACACTCCTCCCCCTTCACTGCAGCCTTTGCGTTGCTGATCCTTGTCTGAAATGGATCCTCAGTGCATGCCAAAAGGAGGCAGTTCATTAGCATGCTCTAAACTAGCTACTTCTTTCTTGGCCTAGCACTAAGCCTGATTCCACACGTAGAATTTTGTGATTGCTTCATTTCTAACCAGGTTAAAATTATTAACTAGCTTGTTCTAAAGTTGAGTCTGTCTAAATGTAAAAACACCGGCTCTTTCTATTTTTGCTGAGCCTCGTAAGTGTACTTATCTCTTTTAGGAAAAAACCCGTCCACGTCAGTCATTACTTCAAGGGTTTAATATGAGAAAGGAACCATAGTTGGAAAACATCATCCAATCCTCCCCTCTGAATGGCAGATATTTAAAGGGCCAGAACACAAGAGCCTTTCTCTTAAGATTGTACAGGAGAATACAGCTTGAAAGGAATATACATATCATATGGATCAAGGAAAACCTAATTCTTCCCTCTCTTTCTGTTTGTTCATGAAAGATATATACAGATTAAACTTGCTGGCAATTTATTAAATGTTAAAGTTCCCAGTCTGAGGATATAAAGTACTTTCCACCGTGGGGTCCAACATGACCCTTTTGTAAAGTTAAATGGCCAATGATTTCAAGGCTCCGTAAGGTATCTGGACACTCCATTTGGATGCTAACCATTAAAGAACTTATATGCCACTCCACTGAACAGAGAGAACAAGCCAATCGTGTGAGCATTCATGGATAAGACTTGCTCAGTAACAGGCTGAACTGGGTGACTGAGACCGTCATCATATAACTCCCCTAAAAATCATTATATTTTTCCTGGAAGTCATGACCATGACAAACATGCACGGCCTTCGTTACGATGCTGATTTAGTGCTAAAGGTTTTCCTAGTGAGACAGCCTTGTGACATGCACATCTGGGGCCAGTTTCATTCCAGGTGCAACACCACTGTATTTGGAACATAGTTTCAATAGTCTGGATCATCTATTCCTGTGAAAAACCCATAAGATTGGGTTTGGGAGAAGTGTCTGCTAGGGTCTCCTGTGGGGGATCATGGGTCTCAACCCAGGTCCCTGGGCAGTCCTCTGACTGCAGCCACCATGTGACTGGCACCAGCAAAGAGTATGGGCTGGTGGACCCTCGCTCGCTATCGGCACCGCTCACAAAGCTCCCAGTTGGAGGAGATGTCTCCAATTGGCTCAGACTCATTGTTTGAACCAGAAGTCATCTAAACAACTAGGTGAATTCCTGGCCAGCAGCTATATCAGATCTGCCATCTTGCCTCACTCTTAAGTCCTGCCTTATTCCTGATTCCTGCTGTCCTGTCCTATTCCCGGTTCCTACACCCTGCCTTGTTCCAGATCCCTGCTTCTGTGCCCCACCTCTGGCTCCTGGCTTGAGCTCTGAGCCCCGGCCCAATTCCTGACTCTGGCACTGACCCTCGGCTTGACTCCCAACTCTGGTTCCATCGCTAACCTTCGGTTCCTGGAGCCTGACTCCTGACTTCTGCTCTGACAACGAGGCCTGACCACCTGTGTTCAGTCTATGAAAATCTCCTCATGGAGATTCCGTTAGGAGGATCAGGGTTTGCTCCTGCATATGGAACACACTGTGGAACCCACCTAGAAACCCCGAGGATCCTGTGGGATCTATGGGAAGCTAAGGCTCTCAGCACAGAGGCCCCGTTCTTCCATAGCAGCTCAGTGCTCCAGTGGAGCTGCACTGAAGCCGCACTACCAGGTACTTCTTCTTCGAGTGATTGCTCACATCCATTGCAGTAGGTGTATGTGCTGCGCGTGCACGTTCGTCGGAAGACTTCTACCCTAGCAACTCCAGCGGGCTGGCAGGTCGCCCCCTAGAGTGGC
>NC_133778.1:71056408-71060625 GCF_003597395.2 Chelonoidis abingdonii
GCGGGCCGGCAGGGGTATATATCACCCGCCATGGCGGCGCCACTCTAGGGGGCGACCTGCTGGCCTGCTGGAGTTGCTAGGGTAGAAGTCTTCCGACGAACGTGCACGCGCGGCGCGTACACTTACTGGAATGGGTATGAGCAACACATCTCGAAGAACAACAGTTACAAAGGTGAGTAACCATGTTTTCCCTGGCCATGGGTATCCCCCTTCAAGGGATCGCTGGATTGGAGAGGGGGCCACAGAAAAGATGACAAAGCCTCGGAAGTGGTGATATGTGTTCCAAGTCCCAACCTGCCCACACCTCACCTGGCCCAGAGTCCCAGACTCCCAGAGTACCCGCTTCATGGACTGGGGGGAAAGGGTGACGGTGTCACAAGCGCAGCTGAGTTCTTTTTGCCTCATGAAAGTCCCCTCCACACATGGATCTGGGAGGCACACTCCTCCCCTTGTCTCCATCTTTACTCCAGCTTAGTGATATATAATAGTTTAGAACACACAGACTCTCACACATCATAGTCGTCATTTGACTTCATGGTACAATGTTAAGGTCTAGTTAAGATGACTGGAAGCTGCGTGACATCTGGGGAGGGTTTTAAATTTTCTCCAGATCATACTTCTTTCAATGAAATAAAGCATCAACCCAGCTCTTGAGGGGCTGGTGACTCAAAATCCTGCCTCCTACAATCAGTTTTATCATAGTTTGATTAGATACTGTAAAATTAGTAGGGTTGGGCTAAATAGAAGTACCTGGGATAGGATAAACTGAAATGTACTGTAAATACGCTGGGTGCCAAACAGCGAACACATTTGTACAACATGGTAAGCCAGAATTTGTTCAGAGAAAGTTGGTCAATGAATGTGATTTTTGCAAGTAATGCAATGGTAGGTGCTGAGTTCAAAAGAAGATGAGGAAAAGCTCAGGGAGGGTATCACGAGATCTGGAGCAATAGAGGGATGGTACATTGCAAAAAACCAAATAGAAACTTGCAAATGTGTACATCCCTTAAGAAAGCTAAGAGGAGCTGGGGTTGTATGTATTTAGATGGTGGTTTTTCCCCCCCATTAGAAACTTTTGTAGGGGATTTCTCAATTTCAGATTCCTGAAACTTTTCCCCTTTAATATCCTGGATGTGTAGAATACACGTTTACCAACCTCCCTTCGTATTTATTTCAGTGCTGAGTTGTTTCAGGAGGGGTGTTTTAATTTCATCTGGTGCTTTCCACCTGGCACTTCTCATGGTCTGTGATTTATTGCTTATTGTTGTGTCTATGTTTAATACATGCCAAGAAATAACCTCAGGAGCAAGTCACGATTTCTACTCCTCACCTACTTCCTTGCCGACGCTATGACTTTTTGACTGGCTTTTCAGAAAAGTTCTGGTTTCAGCAGTTTTCATAATCTAATCGTTTTGATGGGGGCTTGGGAAGCTTTCAGGTGATGAAAATTTCATGCCTCCCAGGCAGGAATACTTGTGCTGTTTGTTTCCCTTGCTCTGTCCCTCTTTATCAGGAAACTTGTGACTGTTTAGCACCCCAGGGGCTGATTAGGAATTATGATTGCCAACTAGTTTTTGGAATCGTATCAGTCTGGGCCCCAAGAAAGGGAAATCAGATGTGGAGACAGAACTGATCTAGCATTGATTATCTTTGGCATTCCATACAGCTCTGCTGCTGCAAGGCAGGGGAACACATACCCAAGGCTCAGAAAGAGGGGAAGAGGAAGAAAGACGGTAAAAAAAAGCACGTCTGGCCTCTCTTTTACTGTTTGTTTATTGCCACAGCATCAGTTGAACCGGCTAAATGGTCACTGAAAGCATTGCACAATGTCTTGATGTGCTTTGCTGACCCAAGGTATTTCTGGGTGTCTAAATGGTGCTTTGTATATGTCCACTGACCTGTCACAACTGGCCTTTTCAATACAGCCAGGCTCAGCAGCTGAGCGACAGGAAGACGGCTGTACTGTCAGTTGCCCAAATTTATGGCTAGACTTGGCTGCCGGGACCTTGCCTTGTGCATTTGTGTGTTTTCCTATTGTGTTAACGCTATGGTTCCTCACTTCCACTGGAGAGTATTAGGAGGGTGTCCAATGCATGCAAAACCTGCAAACCCTTTTAAACATGACATGTTTCTAGACTTCTTTGCTGCATAGTAGTTTGGCTGGGTTTGCTGCTCAAGGTTTTACTTGTTTAGAAACCTTTTTAATCTCCTTACAATACAAGAAGTAGGTGAAGTTGGGTTTAACTCTTGTTTCAAAATACCCCTAAACTTTGGCCTGGGGTTGGTCTTGGATTCCTGTTCTAAATTTCACAACTGGCATCACAGTATATCTAGAACAGGTGAAAACAAAGCCTAGCATCTGAACTTTGGAGAGGTGGGGATTTGTGATCAGGATCCAGTGTTGATAGTTTGGGCCAATCTTCAGTCTAGGTCAAGAATTATTTAAAGGGCTAGTGAGATCATTATTTCATGTTGGGAATCACAGTGAAGCAGGTGGGACAGTGAGGCCAGCACTAACACAAGGAGCTTTGTGATGTATGTGACCTACCCATTGCTCAGCATCTATCCATAGTGTGCATAGAGTTCAGCAGGTTATTGACTATGGGTCAGCCAATCATGTTCAGGGCAGGGAATGCGAGCGAAGCTGTAGTCATGAATTTGGTTTAGAATAGCATCAACAAAGCGTGGTTGGTGACCAGGCTGGAAGGTCATGCCAACATCACTGCTGCTCCAACTCCTCATAGAGACATTATTTTACTGCACTTTTTATGGATCATTTTCCGCCCCTTTCTCTCACCACGCTGTCTCCCACAACTGTCTGGAGTGAGTCTACAGCTCATACGAATCAGTGATATTTTGGGTGCACTATGGGATCTTGGGAACAGGCCAGTTTATTATCCACCTCTGCTGCTAAAGGTGCATTTTTCTCCGTGCAATTGTGTTCACTTCTTAGCTATGAATCTCTTGGACCCTACACCTGTTTGGCAGCAGGGTAATGACATCAGTGGAGTTATTCCTGATTTACACTTGTGTGACTGGGGTAAGAACCAGGCCCTCTTTGCATGCAGTTGTGACTCTCTCTTGTCTTTTGACCCCGTTACTCTGGGTTTTAAATTGCTTGCTTGATGAAAATCCTGTTTAACATACCTCGTGGCCATGTTGCTTTATGCAAAGCCAGCAAAAACCCTGACGCTCGACTGATGGCTACTCTCGTTTGCTGACTTGGGGTCTGTATGAGGAACACAATTCACCGCAAACCAACCCTGGGCCAATGATCAGACAACTGAATACATGTGAGTGAGTAACTCCTGGACCTGCTCTGGAGGGGAATGTTGGACATGGAGAAAGGGTCAATAGCAGCATCCAAGCAGCGTAGTGCATTTCTCGCGCTCTCACTCTTCCTGTCTTCCTCACCACATGTCAAATAAAAGTTCTAAAGGTGGCCCCTAAGCCCAGAAACTCAAAGGTATTTACGCTTCTAGCTGCCACTGAAATCCATGGGAGATAGGTCCCTATATACCTTTGAGGATCTGGGCCTAAGCAACTTCCACTAGAGATTTTAAGTGAAAGATGTGTGGGTTTGGATGTTTTTAAAAAAATAAAAACAAAAAAGCGAGATCTCTGAAACAAAGAGGTGAACTTCCTGAATCTTGCATAGTAAAGATGCAGTCATTACAAGCCTGCTAGATTTCAGGAAAGGAAATGTTGGGGAATTCAGAAATCAAACAAGTAATGTGCAATGGAACTAAGTATTAAAAATGCTGGGAAAATGACAGAGGAGACCTGAAACATCATAATTAAGGTACAGCAGCTCCCATTGTGACACTGACGGCCAGATTTTTGCTGAATATTTTGATACCTAAGTGGGAGCTGAGTGTTTCTGAAAATCTGGTTCTTTAACGACTATGAAAATTGCTGAGATACTGAACTCCTTTTATGCACGTCTTTGAGAGCTTAACGAGAAGTAGTGAGGGGGGCCTTGTGAAAATATTAATATTGTTGAAAAGCAGGAAAGAGAAAATCTGTACTACCTCTTTCCATCTGGTTTGGTTGACCTGGTCACTGTAGTGTTAAGGGAACTAGCTACTTACTATACCACTGATAACACTGCTCTACAGCCAAAATGCTTCTGAAATAAATGTAGTCAAACTTTACTAATTCTGGGTCACTGAGAACGAAAATGATGCTTAAAATTGTTGATTGGCTCTAGTCTAGCT
>NC_133778.1:71061526-71065099 GCF_003597395.2 Chelonoidis abingdonii
CCAGCTCTTGAGGGGCTGGTGACTCAAAATCCTGCCTCCTACAATCAGTTTTATCATAGTTTGATTAGATACTGTAAAATTAGTAGGGTTGGGCTAAATAGAAGTACCTGGGATAGGATAAACTGAAATGTACTGTAAATACGCTGGGTGCCAAACAGCGAACACATTTGTACAACATGGTAAGCCAGAATTTGTTCAGAGAAAGTTGGTCAATGAATGTGATTTTTGCAAGTAATGCAATGGTAGGTGCTGAGTTCAAAAGAAGATGAGGAAAAGCTCAGGGAGGGTATCACGAGATCTGGAGCAATAGAGGGATGGTACATTGCAAAAAACCAAATAGAAACTTGCAAATGTGTACATCCCTTAAGAAAGCTAAGAGGAGCTGGGGTTGTATGTATTTAGATGGTGGTTTTTCCCCCCCAGTAGAAACTTTTGTAGGGGATTTCTCAATTTCAGATTCCTGAAACTTTTCCCCTTTAATATCCTGGATGTGTAGAATACACGTTTACCAACCTCCCTTCGTATTTATTTCAGTGCTGAGTTGTTTCAGGAGGGGTGTTTTAATTTCATCTGGTGCTTTCCACCTGGCACTTCTCATGGTCTGTGATTTATTGCTTATTGTTGTGTCTATGTTTAATACATGCCAAGAAATAACCTCAGGAGCAAGTCACGATTTCTACTCCTCACCTACTTCCTTGCCGACGCTATGACTTTTTGACTGGCTTTTCAGAAAAGTTCTGGTTTCAGCAGTTTTCATAATCTAATCGTTTTGATGGGGGCTTGGGAAGCTTTCAGGTGATGAAAATTTCATGCCTCCCAGGCAGGAATACTTGTGCTGTTTGTTTCCCTTGCTCTGTCCCTCTTTATCAGGAAACTTGTGACTGTTTAGCACCCCAGGGGCTGATTAGGAATTATGATTGCCAACTAGTTTTTGGAATCGTATCAGTCTGGGCCCCAAGAAAGGGAAATCAGATGTGGAGACAGAACTGATCTAGCATTGATTATCTTTGGCATTCCATACAGCTCTGCTGCTGCAAGGCAGGGGAACACATACCCAAGGCTCAGAAAGAGGGGA
Source organism: Chelonoidis abingdonii (assembly GCF_003597395.2). Taxonomy (NCBI): domain Eukaryota; kingdom Metazoa; phylum Chordata; order Testudines; family Testudinidae; genus Chelonoidis; species Chelonoidis abingdonii. The sequence continues at coordinate 71,062,602 of NC_133778.1, forward strand.
AGAGGAAGAAAGACGGTAAAAAAAAGCACGTCTGGCCTCTCTTTTACTGTTTGTTTATTGCCACAGCATCAGTTGAACCGGCTAAATGGTCACTGAAAGCATTGCACAATGTCTTGATGTGCTTTGCTGACCCAAGGTATTTCTGGGTGTCTAAATGGTGCTTTGTATATGTCCACTGACCTGTCACAACTGGCCTTTTCAATACAGCCAGGCTCAGCAGCTGAGCGACAGGAAGACGGCTGTACTGTCAGTTGCCCAAATTTATGGCTAGACTTGGCTGCCGGGACCTTGCCTTGTGCATTTGTGTGTTTTCCTATTGTGTTAACGCTATGGTTCCTCACTTCCACTGGAGAGTATTAGGAGGGTGTCCAATGCATGCAAAACCTGCAAACCCTTTTAAACATGACATGTTTCTAGACTTCTTTGCTGCATAGTAGTTTGGCTGGGTTTGCTGCTCAAGGTTTTACTTGTTTAGAAACCTTTTTAATCTCCTTACAATACAAGAAGTAGGTGAAGTTGGGTTTAACTCTTGTTTCAAAATACCCCTAAACTTTGGCCTGGGGTTGGTCTTGGATTCCTGTTCTAAATTTCACAACTGGCATCACAGTATATCTAGAACAGGTGAAAACAAAGCCTAGCATCTGAACTTTGGAGAGGTGGGGATTTGTGATCAGGATCCAGTGTTGATAGTTTGGGCCAATCTTCAGTCTAGGTCAAGAATTATTTAAAGGGCTAGTGAGATCATTATTTCATGTTGGGAATCACAGTGAAGCAGGTGGGACAGTGAGGCCAGCACTAACACAAGGAGCTTTGTGATGTATGTGACCTACCCATTGCTCAGCATCTATCCATAGTGTGCATAGAGTTCAGCAGGTTATTGACTATGGGTCAGCCAATCATGTTCAGGGCAGGGAATGCGAGCGAAGCTGTAGTCATGAATTTGGTTTAGAATAGCATCAACAAAGCGTGGTTGGTGACCAGGCTGGAAGGTCATGCCAACATCACTGCTGCTCCAACTCCTCATAGAGACATTATTTTACTGCACTTTTTATGGATCATTTTCCGCCCCTTTCTCTCACCACGCTGTCTCCCACAACTGTCTGGAGTGAGTCTACAGCTCATACGAATCAGTGATATTTTGGGTGCACTATGGGATCTTGGGAACAGGCCAGTTTATTATCCACCTCTGCTGCTAAAGGTGCATTTTTCTCCGTGCAATTGTGTTCACTTCTTAGCTATGAATCTCTTGGACCCTACACCTGTTTGGCAGCAGGGTAATGACATCAGTGGAGTTATTCCTGATTTACACTTGTGTGACTGGGGTAAGAACCAGGCCCTCTTTGCATGCAGTTGTGACTCTCTCTTGTCTTTTGACCCCGTTACTCTGGGTTTTAAATTGCTTGCTTGTTGAAAATCCTGTTTAACATACCTCGTGGCCATGTTGCTTTATGCAAAGCCAGCAAAAACCCTGACGCTCGACTGATGGCTACTCTCGTTTGCTGACTTGGGGTCTGTATGAGGAACACAATTCACCGCAAACCAACCCTGGGCCAATGATCAGACAACTGAATACATGTGAGTGAGTAACTCCTGGACCTGCTCTGGAGGGGAATGTTGGACATGGAGAAAGGGTCAATAGCAGCATCCAAGCAGCGTAGTGCATTTCTCGCGCTCTCACTCTTCCTGTCTTCCTCACCACATGTCAAATAAAAGTTCTAAAGGTGGCCCCTAAGCCCAGAAACTCAAAGGTATTTACGCTTCTAGCTGCCACTGAAATCCATGGGAGATAGGTCCCTATATACCTTTGAGGATCTGGGCCTAAGCAACTTCCACTAGAGATTTTAAGTGAAAGATGTGTGGGTTTGGATGTTTTTAAAAAAATAAAAACAAAAAAGCGAGATCTCTGAAACAAAGAGGTGAACTTCCTGAATCTTGCATAGTAAAGATGCAGTCATTACAAGCCTGCTAGATTTCAGGAAAGGAAATGTTGGGGAATTCAGAAATCAAACAAGTAATGTGCAATGGAACTAAGTATTAAAAATGCTGGGAAAATGACAGAGGAGACCTGAAACATCATAATTAAGGTACAGCAGCTCCCATTGTGACACTGACGGCCAGATTTTTGCTGAATATTTTGATACCTAAGTGGGAGCTGAGTGTTTCTGAAAATCTGGTTCTTTAACGACTATGAAAATTGCTGAGATACTGAACTCCTTTTATGCACGTCTTTGAGAGCTTAACGAGAAGTAGTGAGGGGGGCCTTGTGAAAATATTAATATTGTTGAAAAGCAGGAAAGAGAAAATCTGTACTACCTCTTTCCATCTGGTTTGGTTGACCTGGTCACTGTAGTGTTAAGGGAACTAGCTACTTACTATACCACTGATAACACTGCTCTACAGCCAAAATGCTTCTGAAATAAATGTAGTCAAACTTTACTAATTCTGGGTCACTGAGAACGAAAATGATGCTTAAAATTGTTGATTGGCTCTAGTCTAGC
>NC_133778.1:71065199-71187414 GCF_003597395.2 Chelonoidis abingdonii
CTGGCAGAGGGTCGTCCTCCCCCTGCGTGACTGGGGTCAGACCCAGGGCCTCGATCTCCTCGTAGATGAAAGAGAGAGCACCATCCACCACCCCAGGGCCCTCCCCGCTAGCACCCGAGGCAATACCCACCTTGGCGCTCGCAGAGGCCTCGAGTGGGAAGGGGGCGAGAGAGGATCCCTCGGGGGCTTCCATGGGAAGGGACCCTGGAGGAAGGGCGACATTACCCTCCACTGCTGCCACGATGTCCCCAGCCGGTACCACAGAACGGGAGTCAACAGGGGGAAAGACGGAAGGCTCATCATCGGTGCCCCCCTTCCTGCTCTTCCAGGGGGCCTCCGAATCAGAAGGAGGTAACGAGGCTCGAGCCTTCCGCTTGCCCTGCCTCTCCTGCACTAAAGACCAGCCCTCCATGGCATCATCTGGGGGCTGGCTAACAGAGGTCGGATCGGGGGGCAAGGACAATGGCTCAGGGTCTCGGGGAGGCAGTGGTGGGACAGCAGAAGCGAGGGAGGATACCCCCTGGGACGAGCCCTCTCCCATGCCCGGCGGTATCTCCGCTGCACCCTCCTCTACAGTGATGGACCGAGAAGGAGGAGGAGGGGCAGCTTTGGGTGCCGGGCAGCCAGGGGTACCGGTGATGACAGGGCCGGCGCCTTGCTGGGGCTCAGGGGTCCCGGAGACTCCTGCATGCTGGGCCAAGGGGCAGTCACTCCGGACGTGCCCCATCGCCCGGCAGAGGTAGCACCGGTCCTCCCCCTTCGAATAATGCACCTGGTAGTGGGCCCCCTGGTAGGGGACCAGAAAGGACCCCCTCGAGCGCCTCTCCACCACGCGCCGCTGGCAGCAGTTGAAGCTGCACTTGCCGGCGGAACGAGAGGACATGACGGAGGGCAGGGTCCTTGCAGCCCAAGGGGAGAGGGCTGATGACGGAGATGGGGCGCCCCAGGGCAGACAGGGCAGGCAACAGGGCGGCATTGGGCAGGAAGGGAGGGACGGAGGTCAGGATTAAGCGGACCCCCAGGTCTTCCAGTGGCTCCAGAGGGACGAACACGCCCCCCACCGCCAGGCCCTTCTTTACCGCCTCTTGGGCGGCGGCCTCCGATGCGAGGAAGAAGACCACCTTCCCGTACATCTTGGAGGCTGCCACGATGGCCGTGGGCCCCACCACCCTCGCCAACGCCCGCACGTAGGTCTCCATGTGGGGCGAGGCGGGCACCAGGAGGCAACGGACGCCATGCTTCCTGGTCAAGGTGGAAAAGGGGCCCCGGTCACTGTAGATGGTGGCGGAAACGGTGGTCGGAGGAGCGGCGACAGGTGTGGGGGCCGCCACCACCTGGGCATACGCCCTGGGGGCCGCGGGAAGGACACCCGTAGAGCTGGTGGTGGGAATAGCGGGGAGGGATGCCACGGCCGGTAGTGAGGCCGCGGCAGCAGGGGTAGTTTCCGCCATGGAGGGCCTGGCCTTTCTAGCGGGGCCCTTACCCTTCTTCCCACCCCGACCTTTCCCACCGGCTGGGGGTGCTCCCCCCGAATCGGAAGGGGGGAGGGACGTGGCAGCAGCGGAGGTCTCCCCAGTACTCGCCGCCACCAGTGCCCCAGCAGGGGCGGTGGTAGGTGGATTGGCAGCGGCAGTAAAGGTAGAGGCTTGGGCAGTGGACACGGGGACAGGTGGAGGAGGGGGCAAGTGGAAGCATCGGCTGGGGTCCTCTCCGCTGTGTCCACCTGCCATAACGAGAGCCGGGGAGGGGGCACAAACAGCGAGGCGAGGGGAAGAGAGAAGGGAGCCCGACACACCCCTCCCCGCTAGGCTGAAGTTGCAGGCGGAGTGGAGGGCGCTAAGAAAGGGAAAGGCTAAAAGGGCGCGGGGATCAATTTCAGGACTGGGGGGAAAGGATGACAGGACACCGACACCGGAGGGGAGTTTCCGGCTCCTCTAAGTTGGACACTAAAGGGGGATCAGTGGGGTTCAACTGGCAGATGGTGCGGGGTGCAGATGAAACAAGGGAAAACTCAAATGCGGGAAGGGCACAAGCGCGTTGGGGGTAGCAAATCGTGGCAGCACGAGGGTGGAGGGACAACCAATCTAGTGGGCAGCGGAGCACAGCGTTTTGTGGGGGGAAGAAGGGCAAAAAAAGCTGGGACGGGGTAAGAGGAGACACGGGGATAGCTTTTTGCAGTGGCTGGGGCAAAACTAGCAGGGGCCACAAAGAGGGACAATAGGTGGGCGGACAAAAAGGAAAGGGCCTAGTTCAGGGGGAGGGGGAAGGTTGGTGCGCCCACAGGGCAACTTGTGCGAAGTCAATTAATTATCAGGCTGCTGCTGCTCGCATGGACCAAATGATGAAAGCAAGTGGGCGTGGTGGGTCAAGAGCGAGCAAAGCTCCAGGTCCCAGAAGCCAGGAGTCCGAAAGGTAAAGGAAAACAGCCCAGCGGGGTGGTGGAGGGGCAAAACGATGGTGTGGGCGAAAGGGAACACGAGATGGACCAGGGGCAGCTCCACGCCACACCCCCGGTGTCCAACAGACACAGTCCAAACGCCCCACCACAAGAGCACAGGTTACGAAAAGACTCAGTCCAGAATGCCCCCTCCACAGTTGGTCTTCACACGTGGTCTCCAAACAGGGGCGGTCCCCTTCTCCTCCTTCACCTCCTCCAGGCTCCACGAGCTCGCCAGCAACTGCCACAGTAGTCCCAAGCAGCTCCAGGTGGTGGTGGAACTGGTCTCCAGGCAGGAGGGAGCGCCCGCTCAGAAGGTGAACCTCAGAAGAACAACAAGCCGGGGTCCCTCACTCCCCCCCCCCGGGGAAGCAGGCCAGCAGCCCCCCCCTCCCCTCAAGGGCTGTAGGTGGATGTAACAGCAGGAACCAAGGGGGGGGGGAATCTACTAGCCAGCCAGTAAGCAGATAGCAGAGAGAGGGGCAGGTGGTGGTGTCTAGCCCAGCCAAGAGGAGCAGGAACAGCAGGCAGGCGCAGTAGCAGCACGCAACAGCAGCAGCGAGGGCCAGTGCACCCAGCAGGCAACAGCAGCAGCAGCAGCAGCCCTCTCCCTCCTTCCTCTACAAGCGGAGCGGGTCGACATCTACACTACAGGATAATTCCGAATTACATTAAACCGGTTTTATAAAACAGATATTATAAATTCGATTTCACGCAGCCACACTAGGCACAGTAATTCGGTGGTGTGCGTCCATGGTCCGAGGCTAGCGTCGATTTCTGGAGCGTTGCATTGTGGGTAGCTATTCCATAGCTATCCCATAGTTCCCGCAGTCTCCCCTGCCCCTTGGAATTCTGGGTTGAATCATTGTCGCGGGTGGTTCTGGGTAAATGTCGTCAGTCATTCCTTCCTCCGGGAAAACAACAGCAGACAATCCTTTCGCGCCCTTTTCCCTGGATTGCCCTGGCAGACGCCATAGCATGGCAACCATGGAGCCCGTTCAGCTTTTTTATTTTACAGTCACCATATGTGTACTGGAATGCCGCGGACAGAGGCGATACTCCAGCGCTACACAGCAGCATTCATTTGCTTTTGCATGATAGCAGAGATGGTTACCAGTCGTTTCTGTAACCGTCTACTGCTGGAGTAAACTGGCAATGAGATGATGGTTATCTCTCCCCCTTTGTACTGTCTACTGCTATCATGAGTGCCCTGGCTGAGATCGGCCGGGGGCGCAAAAGCCAAAACTGGGAAATGACTCCCCGAGTCAATCCCTCCTTTATGGTTTCTAAAAATAGAGTCAGTCCTGCCTAGAATATGGGGCAAGTGTACTAGAGGACCAGTGTATCAGAAGAGCACAGCTGCTCCTGTGTCAGTATTCACAGGGGGTGCCCCTGCAACAACCCACCCGTTGCTTCCCTCCTCTCCCCAACCTTCCTGGGCTACCGTGGCAGTGTCCCGCCCATTTGTGTCATGAAGTTATAAAGAATGCAGGAATAAGAAACACTGAGTTTTTAGTGACATAAAATGAGGGGGAGGCAGCCTCCCGGTGCTATGACAGTCCAGGCAGAACATTAATCGGTGCAGGGGAGAGGAGCCCAGCATGCTGGCTGCTATGATAGTCCAGGCAGTACAGAATCTTTTCTTTACACAGGAAAGGGAGGGGGCTGATGAAGCTCAGCCCCCAGTTGCTATGATGAAGACGGTTACCAGCCGTTCTGTACCATCTACTGGGATGACTGGGAGTCATTCCTATTTTACTCAGGCGCCCCCGGCCAGCCTCACCTGAGGCCAGCCAGGAGCACTCACGGGCTGAATGGTGATCGATGGATATCAGTCATATTGCACCGTCTGCCACCGGGGAGGGAGAAGAGCCGGATACTGCTCTTCACTGCTGCAGCATCGCGTCTACCAGCAGCATTCAGTAGACATAGGTGACATTGAAAGAAGTCAAGAAACTATTTCTTTCCCTTTTCTTTCATGTGCGGGGGGGAGGGAGAGAATAAATTGACGAGCTATTCCCTGAACCACGCGGACAATGTGTTTGACCCTACAGTCATTGGGAGCTCAGCCAAGAATGCAAATACTTTTTCGGAGACTGCTGTGGACTGTGGGATAGCTGGAGTCCTCACTACCCCCTCCCTCCGTCCCTCCATGAGCGTCCATTTGAGTCTCTGGCTTCCCGTTACGCTTGTCACGCAGCACTGTGTAGCCTGGAGATTTTTTTTCAAACGCTTTGGCATTTCGTCTTCTGTAACGGAGCTCTGATAGAACAGATTTGTCTCCCCATACAGCGATCAGATCCACTATCTCCCGTACGGTCCATGCTGGAGCTCTTTTTGGATTTGGGACTGCATCGCCACCCGTGCTGATCAGAGCTCCATGCTGGGCAAACAGGAAATAATTCAAAAGTTCGCGGGGCTTTTCCTGTTTACCTGCCCACTGCGTCCGAGTTCAAGAGTCGTGTAGAGAGCTGTCACTGGTGCACTGTGGTATAGCTACCGGAGGCCAATAATGTCGATTTCCATCCACACTAACAGTATTCCAAAGTAATACTATCGATTTTAGCGTTACTCCTCTCGTTTTGTAGGAGTAAAGAAATTGATTTAAAGAGCCCTTTAAATCGATTTAAAGAGCACCGTAGTGTGGACAGGTACAGCATTAAATCAATTTAACGCTGTTAAAATCTATTTAACGGCGTAGTGTGGACCAGGCCCAGGAGGAAGTTCCTGTGGTGAGGATAAAGAGGATGTTTGGAGGAGGCCATGGGGAAGTAGCCCAGGGAGCTGTAGCTGTCATGCAGCTGTTACAAGAGGCACTATAGACAGCTGCAACCCACAGGGCCCTGGGCTGGAACCCGGAGTAGAGGGCGGGCCTGGGTTCCCCGCAAACCTCCCAACTCCTGGTCAGACACAGGAGAAGTTGACCTAGACTGTGGGGAAGATCACTTAGGTGAGCAAATCTGCCAGTAAGCACAGGACCCACCAAGGTAGAGGAGGAACTTTGTCACATTAGATTTTAGTAAAACATTGGGTACTGTATCTCATGAAAGCTTAATTCAAATTGTTTAAGAAAGGAACATTGTTATATGGATCTAAAAATTGATTAAAAGACCATAAGCAAAGGGCACAAGTAAGTGAAAATGAAGCAAGTTGGAGGAAGTTTCTAGTGAGGTACCCAAAAAATTGGCATTAGGTCCATCTTATTTGACGGTATCTTTATGACATGGAAGAAAATAGCATGCTTTGTGGCTGATACTAAAGTGTGAAAGAATCATAAATAACAGTGATGAGAGAATTAAGTATGTGCAAGGAAAGCTAAGATGGAGTGAGTATGGGGAGAAAGCTGAGACTGAGGTTTGTGATCTGGTGGTGGTGGTGGTTGAGTTAAACATGAAAAACCAAACAACAGTAGGAATTCAGGATTTTGTGCTGTGTCCGGATGCTCTGCTCAGAGCAGGGTGTGAATGTCCCGTGGTTACAGAAATGTGTTTGGCTATTGAATAATCTCTCAAGGAACATAGCGAAAGCCTCATCACTTGGCACATTTAAAACTACTGTAGGACAGAACCCTAAGAAATAATCTGTAGGGAACAATCCCACAGTGCCTGGAAAACAGACAGGACAATTTGATAGTTCTGTCCAATTTGTGACTTATATGATTCTATAAACTCAATTTATAAAGCTGTATTTTTATGCTGTCTTTTTAATACCATCTTTCTCTCTCACTTTGAGACTACCGTTTACCATATTGTACAATAGCTGAAGCCTAGGTTTACGCAGCTAGTGAAAAAGAAAGGTTATAAATGAGGCAGAGGAAGGTCACTTAAGAATGAGCCCAGTAAAATGAGCTAATTTCAGGGCTCGCTGGCTTTTGTTTTCTCACTGTCATCTCTTTGTTGCCAATTTGTTTTGGGATGCTTTGGTCTTACTTTTTTAATAATAATAATAAAAAAAACACCCCACACTGCTCTTGTGACCTGAACGGCTCCGAAGATTCTGAATAGCTTAGAAGATGGATCTTTTCACCTCTAGCTAACTGGCTTGAGTCCAGCCCAGATCAGTGGTGTCTAGCAGTCATTACCATCTGATGACTGCTTGGTGGGCTCTGTGAAATTAGTCTCAGTCCAGTGCTGATTGACAGTGAGCATGCAGTTTTCTTGGTATGTACAATGCTAGGATGGCTTTGACACTACAGTAATTTAAATAATATTAATAACAAAATGCTATAAGCAGGCCCCAGGTGTTTCATCCATTTCAACCTTCAGTTCTTACATCTTGTGCAACTATTTTTTCATATTATTTGTAGCACCCTCAGTTTTCTAGGCACTGTCACATAGGAAGACGCAGTCTCTGCATCAAAGAGCTTGGAGTCTAATTCCACTGGCTGCCTACTTCATGTCTCAAATTTCCGGTCTTCTTATAGCAAGAACTGCAGTGAGAGGGAACAGTCACTGCAATATGCAATGTGCGCCCCTGATTGGAGGAGTCATAGTTTAATATCCAGCTGAATAGCTGCTGGGGAATTTGGCCTTTTCGTTTGGAGATGTGCTAGTTGTCGGGGTTTTCTTTACAGCATCAGCATAGTTCAGGGATCGACAACCTTTCAGAAGCGTGTGCCGAGTCTTCACTTATTCACTCTAATTTAAGGTTTCGCGTGCCGGTAATACATTTTAACGTTTTTAGAAGGTCTCTCTCTATAAGTCTATAAACTATTGTTATATGTAAAGTAAACAAGTTTTTAAAAATGTTTAAGAAGCTTCATTTAAAATTAAATTTAAAATGCAGGTCTTATCAGTTTAGTGCAGTGGTTCTTAACCTGGGGTGCACGCACCCCCTGGGGCAGGGCAGGTGCAAGGATATTTTGCGTCTTAGGTGAAACTTCCACCTTGTGTCCCCCGTCCCCCTCCCGCACGTCAGTTCATTGAGTGGCAAATCCCAAGGAGCCTTTATAGACCCCAGGGGCCAGCCGTGCCCAGGGGCTGCTCCCCAGACCAGGTTTCCCCCCTCCCACCCCCGAACTCCCCTTCCGCCTGGACCCCTGGAGGATGCACAGCCCCCCCTCCCCCCGTAAGCCTTCCCCACCACACCCTGGTGGCCCCCGCCCCATGGCTTTGCCAGGCTTGGGCTGCTGCAGCAGCTCAGCAGGGAGGAGCCACCTTCCAGAGGCACTGGAGAGCCAGAACGTCCCGCTTGCGGCAGCAGCGAGCCCCAGCCATGGAGGAGCCGGTGCAGGGGGGCAGCAGGCCTGAAAAGGCAGTGGTGCCACTAACAGGGAGCAGCCGCGGCCTCCTGCCCAGGCTGTGACCTGGCGCCTCCCAAGGGCTCCTGCAGGCTGCAGTGGGTATATGTGGGCACCAGCCCCCATGCGCCCCCCGGCTCCCCCCTCGCCTAGGGTTACCATATTTCAACAATCAAAAAAGAGGGGATAGCTCTGCTCTGGCCCTGCCCCATCCACTCCCTCTCACTTCCCACCCCGACTGCCCCCTTCAGAACCCCCAGCCCCCCCTGCTCCTTGTCCCCTGACTGCCCCCTAGAACTCCACTTCCTACCTAAGCCTCCCTGCTTCTTGTCCCCTGATTGCCCCCTCCTGCGACCCCTAACTGCCCCCCCTAAGAGCCAACCCCCTACCTGTCCACTAACTGCCCCAATCCTTATCCACACCCCCACCTCCAGACAGACCCCCGGGACTCCCACGCCTCGTCCAACCACTTCCTTCCCCCTGACAGGACCCCCAGAACTCCTGACCCATCCAACCCTCCTCCTGCTTCCTGACTGCCCCCTGGAACACCCCTTATCACACCCATGCTGGTCAGATGCTGGCTCCATGTGGAGTGCTGAGGCAGCAGGAGGGGGGGAGCTGCGGGAGGGGCAGCAGTGTCAACGGCGGCTCACACTTCCGGGAGCCGCAGAACCTGAGCCTGGTGAGGGGGGAGCCAGGGGGTGCGCCTGCCACCGGTCTGGGGTCCTGGCAGCCGACCCCGTTCGGCCTCCTGCCAGCCTGGGGTTCTGTTCAGTCAGCCGTCCGCAGGCTGAGCGGGGCCAGTGGCCCAGACGCCAGCTGGCAGCTGCGTGTCAGACAAAATTGGCTTGCGTGCCATCTTTGGCACGCGTGCCGTAGGTTGCTGATCCCTGGCATAGTGTGTAAAATATGTGTATCCAATTATTCATCAGAATCAAACACAAAATAGTGATAGTTACCGGTATTTATATTTATATAGTCTCTTTCATGCCAAAGAATCCCAAAGCAACAACCTTCTGTGAAAAATGTAGTCACCCATTTCATCCACCACTGAAAATTAGTCACTTCTCAGGTGGGACACAGCAGCTCCCAGCAACAGTGCACAGCTGTTTTGGACAGGCACTAGAAAGGTATTGGTTGAATATCAAGAAAAAATTCCTGATAGTGAGATCAGTTACAGTGTGGAATAATCTGTCAAGTTAAGTAGAGGAAGTGTTGTTGCCTGGGACACTTAAAACTGGACAGAACAAAGTGATGGAGAACATATTGAAGGGATCGTCTTGCACTTTTCTAGCGTAGGGACCATCGTGCCCTGGGCAAGGGGTGAACTATATCCCCAAGGGATAGATTAGATGGCCTAACATTTCTTTGAACTCTCTAATACTCTGTTATTCTACACATATTCTCTCTAGTTGAATCAGCTGAGGGCAGTTTTTTGAGCAGAAAGTAATTACCCAAAGTTGGACAAAACAAGCTCGTATGAAAGAGCTGCTCAAATAGGGATTGTTTTGTGCAGCCTTGGGTAAAATTGTAGATTGTTTTCAGACCTCTGTATCTCATTCACGATTCTTTCAAAGTAATTTGCTCCTGCATGCTTTCTTCTTGATAAATCCCAGTGTAGCCTAGGTGTGAATCAGCAACATCTTCTGGAGGTTGCCTATAATATTCATTTTTCCTTGCTATTGAGTGCAGACATATTTCTTTTCCCTCCAGCCACCCCTTCTGCTATGCTACCAAGCCAGTAAATTGCAGGAATTCACTTCATTCTTAAGAGTATGAAAGCTGACTTTGCAAACTCAAAATGCAGAAGCAAGGTACCAGCCACACATGGCATCAACATCCTGGCATTTCACGACACAGAACAGCTGTAGAGAATGACACTTGAATGGGCAAATTTGCCAATGCTGTTTTTCAAAAGGACTTCTAACCCATCTGCCTTTTTGCTTTGGGTATGTTTGCTCCACGCTACAGTCTGCATTGTGTATAAGAGATGTTTTCTTTGTAGATTCCAAGGCCAGAAGTGACCATTGGGATCATCTAGTCAGCCTATGTTATACAAGAGGGCTATAGAACTCCCCCAAAATGTGCTCTATGAATTTTCTATTATGGCTAAAGTCGTCTGAGTTTCGGAAGTAGATTGTGTTTCAACATCCCGACAAATACACTCCCTATTGAGGAATTCCTTCTTGCGACCCTTCTGGTTAAACTTGTGTAGTTATCTGCATTTCTTTGTGGATGACTGATTCCATATCTGGTAGTCAAAGGCACACTGAGTTTCTGTTTTTATTAGAAACAATAATGTCAGTTTTGCTTGGCATGGTGACAGGAGTTTTTAATAGTGTTTATGGAGCAGTGCTGCTGCTGCTTTTTTTATTTTAATAACCTGTTTTACTGATGCAAACGTAAATTCAGATTTAATCAGAATTTTCTCAGGATAGCATTAATCTTCAAATCTGAATAAATGCAATGTTATTTGATTTCATGTCTTTAATAAAAACCAAACCATACCCAATAAGGAACTCTTTGTCCCTAACAAATGATGAAAAGGGACGTAAGGGAGTAAAAAATGCAATAGTTTGTTGCGTAGATTGTGAGAGGCCGTAATCTGTAAAGCCACAATCAGTTATGGAGATATTGAAAATGTTGGGGCCCACGTGGAAAGTAACAAAGATAAAGCCAATTCAGAGTCTATGGCCTGGAAAGGGAAATAAGCCAAAATTGCCAACAGAAGTCATTCATGTATTCACTATTACTTTCAGATAAGTTAGATGTTGTCATAACTATAAAGGGAAGGGTAACAAACCTCCTGTGTACAATACTATAAAATCTCTCCTGGCCAGAGGCACCAAAATCCTTTTACCTGTAAAGAGTTAAGAAGCTCAGGTAACCTGGCTGACACCTGACCCAAAGGACCAATAAGGGGACAAGATACTTACAAATTTTTGCGGGGGAAGGGGAAGGCTTTTGTTTGTGCTCTTTGTTTTGGTGGTTTCGCTCTTGGGACTAAGAGGGACCAGACATCAATCCATGTTGTCCAAATCTTTCTGAACAAGTCTCTCATATTTCAAACTTGTAACAGCCAGACAGGGCGTATTAGTTTATCTTTGTTTTCTCAACTTGTGAGTTTTACCTTTGCTAGAGGGAGGTTTATCCCTGTTTTGTTGTAAGTTTGAAACTAAGGCTAGAGGGGGTTCCTCTGGGCTCTTTGAATCTCATTGCCCTGTAAAGTTATTTTCCATCATGATTTTACAGAGATGATTTTTACATTTGCTTTTTAATAAAATCCTTCTTTTGAGAACCTGACTGATTTTTCCATTGTCCAAAGACCCAGGGGTTTGGGTCTTTGATCACTTTGTAACCAATTGGTTAGGATATTATTCTCAAGCCTCCTCCAGTAAGGTAAGCTTGGGGGGTGTTGAAAGAAACTCCAAGGTCCTTTCCCGTTTCTTGTAAATCACCTGTGGTGGCAGCGTACCAGTAACCTAACCTTTAGAAATAAGCTTAGCCGGCTTTATGGGTCTACCACATCTGTACCCCTAATTCAGAGAGGGAAGAGCCTACAGATTTTTTGTAACGACCTCCCAGTACCCTGGACTTTCAGCGTCCACCAATCACCTGTCCCAAACTGGACTGGCGTCCTAAATTTGGGGCTTACCGAAAACCCCCAACTCACTACCAGCTGATATTTTGCTGCCACCAGTTCCCGAGATATAGCCGATCCTCCCCTTTTCCGTCTGTTCCCCAAACCGTTCCTTTGGGAACCCAAGACCCAGACCCTGGTACTCCTCTCGCCCCGGTCTCCAGCTTCCCCCTTCCTGGTTACGGAGCCCCTACGCTTCACTCCCTGATTACAACCGAAGCCAATCAGCTTCCGAGTGGCTAGGTATTCCTATCAGCCTCAACATATCCCCTCCCTTTTCCTATACCTTCTCCGCCCTGGACAATTATGAAGCGAAACAGAGATTTGCGGGCTTTCCCTCCCCCCTCTGCCCTCACTAGCGAAAAAAACTTCCACACGTTTTAAAAGAAAATTTATATAAAAAAAACAATTAAAACATTACTCTGCATTAGAAACTTCAATACAGTCTCCCTTATAAAAAAATATGAAGAAACAGTCTATTAAAAGATAGCCGATTAACCAGCCAACCATCCACATACATGTACATACAACCCAAGCTTCCTCATAGCCAAATGCTTGCGTTCCTTGTACTCCATATGTTAGAACGACATTTTGGACGATAAGCATTAAGGAAGCTTGTACTCACAGCCGAGAAAACAACAAAAGACACAGCCGATCCACACTATTCTAACACCCAAAGCTCCTCATAGCCGGAATTGCTTCGTTCCTTTACTCACAGACTATTGGGTATATATTTAATATAGAAGGTAGAGAAACCTTGTTTACTACACAGCCGAAGAAAACAAAAAACCCGAGTATACAAATTCCCGCCCCTGACTTTAAACAATCCAGTTCTCTGATTGGTCCTCTGGTCAGGTGTTTGGTTACCCTTTCCAGGTAAAAGAAACTTAACCCTTACCTTACCTATCTACTTATGACAGGGCTTGGGGGGGATATTTTTGGGGAAGAGGAACTCCAAGTGGTCCTTTCCCTGTTTCTTGTTAAATCACTTGGTGGTGGCAGCGTACCAGGTTTAACCTAACCTTTTAGAAATAAGCTTATGGGGCTTTCATGTGGGTCTCCACATCTGTACCCTAGAGTTCAGAGAGGGGAAGGAATCCTGACAGATGTGTTTTGGCTTTTAAATGGCCTGGAAGGTAGTTTAATTTCAGAAGTCATTTTCAAGTGTCAGGCTTTAATTTATATGATTAAAACCCAACATGTACGAAGTAGAAGTCAGTGAAGCTGGTGGTGTGTAGGTGATAAACTTCACATACATACTTCTCTGTCTTTGTGTTCTGACACCATGCACCAAACTACTGAGCCTCATCTATCCACTCTAAATGCTACTATCACCCTACCCATTGTGGGCTAGGAGCAGTACCTTACTCAGTAAGTAGTTCCATTGATTATTCGAGGGGTAAAGTCCTACTCCAAATGAATAATGGGTAAAAAATCTGGCTCTGAATGTGTTGCATTGTTTGGCAGAAAAATGAAGTTGCAACTTGACCAGCATCTGACTGCAACAGCTCAGTTCCAGTCCACTTGTCTGTTCAGTGGGAAAGATAATGGATTTGCACAGATCACAAGCCCATCTCAATGGGTTTAAATTTTTAAATGTATTGAAATTACAGGGGTTGTTTGAGTTGGTTTTTCTTTTTAGTCTTACTTTCATAAGCCATGAACATCCTTTGATTCTGACTCTGCTCTCTTCACGCCATCTGGTTTTAGGGAAGACAAAAGTCTGCTCTCCTTTGCATGGATTATTGAGACTGTCAGGAATTATGATTTGGTTGGCTGGAAGCTAATATGATTATTTGTTTCGTTGGTACCCCTGCAGGTTAATGTTAATGGGACAATCAGCTAAATTTGTCAGGAAATGCCAGCCTGCCAAACAATCTTTAGGCTCGCAGCTAATCAACAGCAATAATACCACCTTATTGCTTACAAAATGCTGTCCTCTTTGCTTTAGAATCATAGACTATCAGGGTTGGAAGGGACCTCAGAAGGTCATCTAGTCCAACCCCCTGCTCAAAGCAGGACCAATCCCCAACTAAATCTCCCCCTGGATTGAACTCACAACCCTGGGTTTAGCAGGCCAATGCTCAAACCACTGAGCTATCCATCCTGCCCTCCCTAAGCAGCTCTTTGTTTGAAACCTATTAATATGGACTCCTAACATCTCAAAGCAAAGTTCAGTACTGTAACCGAGAAGGTTCTGGCTCCCATCTCCTTCTATGACTTCAGGTTCTTTATCAGTCCCCCGTCTTCCTTAAAATAAAGGAATAACATAAACAACTTCCACCCACCCTAGGCTTAATAAAAGTCTTGCGTCCCTCCTGTTTTTTCTCAACAATCTGCTCCTTGTTCTGGAGAGTAGCTGCAGGACTGCTTCCCTGGGCCTTTCTTCACCCTAGTAGTCTCAGATGGCATGAAACGTAACCTCTGCCACTCTATAGCCCCTTGGCTTTCTTCAGTCTTGTTTCTCTCCTCGTTCCCTGTCCTTTATACAGGACAGCGTCCACAGGGCTGCTCCCCTGGGCTGGGCCTTCCTTCATGGACTCTTTTCCCTACTGCAGGGACTATTGTAAGAGACTGTCCCTTCCTGGCAGGTTTTTGTTCAGACACCCCTGCCCTGCAGCTCTTTATAAGGAGCACAGACCTGTTGCTCAGCTGAATCTGATTAGTGAACAGGGCTAGCTGGCCCCAGGCCTGTGGCCCTTAAAGATCATGCCGGACTGTTACACTCTCACCCACCTTCCAGAATTAGTTGCATTTACTTGCAGAGTAAAGAGAAAGGGAGTGAGAAAGAGGAAAATGGAAATAGAGAGGAAGGGCATGGGGAGAGCAAGAGCATTGTGATGAATTGCTGGAGAGCCTTAGCTGAATATCTATTAGTGTAAATGCCATGTGATTGTTTTGAGACTCTTGGTACAGAAGAGCACGTTTGCTTGTTGTCTCTCCCATGAGAATCAGAAGAGAGGACAGAAGTTACAGTAATTCTTGCTTTCCTTTGGCCTGTCAAAGTCTAATCTCTTGGGTCTGCTCTATTGATTTTAAAAGGTCTGTTTATTACACAGTCTAAAGCTTTTATCTGTCAGGGAAAACTGACCAAAAGATGGAGTTGTCTTGTGCCATCAGCACATTAGAGGCTGGATTGGAAACTTTTGAACTGCAGACTTTTAAACTTTAATGAAGATTTTAAGGGAGAGATTGTTCAGTTTGTAAATGAGTTCCTGAGTGGGCTGCTGCTGCTGCTTTGCACTGCACATTGGAATACCTAAGGAGGGAGAGGAATCCCGGTGGGCTAGTCTGTATTCCACCCTGGCTCCAGGGCCCATCAGGGAGATTTGTTGGTGGCTCTTTCACAGCCACGTACCTGGCACGGTTCACGACTTCCCCTAATACCTGTTCCTTCTGTGGCGAGAGGGAGACCCTGGCACATGTTTAAATCAAGTGTACCTGGTTGCAACCCCTCTTCCAGCTCCTCCAGAGCTTACTCCTCTGATTCTGGTTGCACTTCTCCCCACATCTCCTGATTTACGCACACCCTATCCATGGCCCCAGAAAGTCACAAGACCTCCTTGTCATCTTGACCATGGCCAAAATGGCCATCCACTATACCTGGAGCAGGAAGCTAGATTGGGGGGGCGGGGGAGAGAGTGTTCTGCGGCTGTGGGGCCTACTTCCAATCCTCCCTCAAGTCACGTCTCTGAGTAGAGTTCCTCTGGCCACCTCCACTGGCTGCCTAGTTGCTTTCCAAGAGCAGTGGGTGGTGTCCGGGTTCTGTGCATGGTGTCCCCCTCTGGATTCCTGCTTTTATACCTGTGACCTTCATTCCCATCCCTGTTTTTTCATTTTTTGTCCCCTAAACTTAACTGAAGCCTGGGTCCAGTGGCTCCACCCCTTGGGTTAAGGGGAGGGGCCTTTAGAGGTGTGTGGGCGCAAGCATCCCCAGTGCTTCAAAAGGTGCACATTGGAATAAACATTCCCTTTAAAAAACAACTGTGTTCACAGGTCAGATATTTTTCTGGGTCATTTAACTCGTATTTTGGGACAGTCTGTGGTAAATTCATTCCCCTAAAACCAAAGCCCACAACAGCAACAACAAAGTGACTCTGAAGGGCCACCTCATTTTCACTGCTCTGCAAGAGAAAAATTCTCCTGCCGCGGTCTGCACAGAGACGATTGTTCACACAATGCTGGCTTCTCCTCCTTGTTTTCAGATGCTAAACAGCATTGTAAGGAGGTAAAAACTCACAAATACTTTCCCAATAAGCCGCTGCTGCATGGACCTTATGTGACTGGGAGTGGGGATGGGAGGCTGGCCCTAGGTAATTATGGAATAAGGAGAGGAGACAGATACTGAGTGATGTGGAATGGGGAGGGAGACGGGGCCTGGGTGATGAGAGAAAGTGGGAGGCAGAGCCTGGGCAATTGAGGAGAGAGGCCAGGAGGCTGGGTCTGGGTGATGGGAAATGGGGCCAGGAGGCAGGGGAAATTTTTCTGTTGACTGTAGTGTTCTGTGGATCAAATCCTACTTCCTGATTCCCCACCTGGAGCCTTAATCCTCTGTCTGTGTTATCCTAACTCATTGCTGTGGAGATTATTGTGGTGTTCAACAACTAACAGTCCCATGGCTCCAGAACAGCAGGCAGCAGGTGAACACTTAAGGAGGAGATCCTATTTTCATGCAAATGTCCTTGGTGAGTGAAAGCAGGGAGTGAGCGACAAAATACCCTGTGCAGGAGATACCAGCAGAATTGTTTCTAAATTGGGGGTTTTCAGTATATGCCATTAGGCACCAGATAAGACATTTATTGCAAGCCAATGAACTAAAGTGAATCACTGTTGATACAAATACCCTGTCATCGTAAACTAAGCCCAGTAGCTGTACATGGAGAGGTATTTTCCTGACTCAGTGAACATTTTGCAATTATTTATTTGCATGAGGGGTCCTAATGCGGGGGAGGGGGGTGGCTTTGCTGTCAGCAATATCTTACTCTTCATGTACATCCCACTCTTTGGGAATTCATCAAGTAAGTCAGTGGGCAGTACCATCAGGATTAATGTAATCACTATTCCCTGCTGTGCTCCAGAAGGCCCACAGTGAGAGTTTCCAGAGTCGGGGACTAGTGGATTGATTCCCTGGCAGTGTTGCTTCAGTGGGAGTTGTGATGGCAAAGGGCAGGGAGGAGATGATATTGTATCATTTTGCTCTTTGAGGCTGTTCTAATCAGTCACTTTAAGAATCTACATACTGTTTGGAATTAAAGAGTCAGCATACGGGATTAAATCCTGGCCCCAATAAAGCCAATGGTAAAAGTCCCATTGACTTCAGTAGCATCAAAATATAACTGCTACATGATAATATTTGTATGTCATTACCACATGTATTTCCTGTTCTAAATACAGGGAAATACTGTGGTGTCTTAGCTACCATGGCGTGGCAAATGCTGATTTACTAATGGTGACTATTGTAGAGATATTATTGATCCTTAACATTTATATTATAGTAACATACAGAGGCCTCAACCAAATCAGGGTCCCATTTTTCTAGGCACTGCACATATAGCACATGACACTCCCTATGTCAGAGTCTGCAGTCTAGAAGGTGTCTAATTCGTCTTTTTATTGCATACATTGTCGTTTTCTCAATACAATTTATGTAACATTTTGGGGCGTGTGTATATGTACTGTATAATTCCAGTTATCAAATTCCCTTTATCGAAAAATCCTAGTTATCCAAAGCCACAGTGTCCCTCCCATGTAGCCTGATGTTAGTTACTAGCACTTCTGTTTGTCTGAAAGCCTGTTTATCTGAAGTATTTGGATGTCCCCCAGCCCATTCAGATAAATGGGGATGTACTGTGTATAGGTGTGTGTGTGTGCGTGTGTGTGTATATGTACACGTGTTGTGTGTGTATTGAGTGTGTGTTTTTATATTATTTATAAAATAGGAATACATTTTTCAAAACTCTAAGTGAAATGTGGATTTGAAAGTATTTACTTAACACATTAGCCAGACATTTTCTCTTGCTGTACTGTGTATTGTAATGCTCTTTCCATTTCCTTTTATAAAAAGAAAAAAATGAAGCAACTTGTGTCTAAGTAAATACATTTCTCTTTAACCTAAATTATATCACTGTCAGTTGGTAGGTTTCTTACGAGAATTGAACCAGATGGATTCTGAATTTTGAAGTGAAGTTGACAGCACAGCTGTTTTGTTTTTAGATCTCAGTTGGTCACGGGAGCCAGCCTTGAGATGGGGAAATGTCTTGTTCTTTATGATTATTATTAAATTATACCATGTATGTTCTACTAACCAAATAGAGTCCAGTTCTCATGTAAGTGGCAGAGAGAGGCAAATGACACTTTGTTCTAGTCATGTTCCAGAGGCCAGTGTGTGCACCTAGCACAAGATATAGCTCATGTTAACACGCACAGTGTCAGCCTTTTACCAAGGCCTGGCATTACAATGTAGGCACCGGTCCTGTGATTCAGTTACTGATTGCCCATCAGCTGTGCCCTTAGCGAGAGAGGCAAGAGAATGGCAGGCTGTGATTCACTGTGTGCACCATTAAGGGTCTGTGGCTTGCTGCTCTCAGCCAAGAGCAGCACATTAGCTATATGACATACGGTATAATAGTGCCAGCAAAGTGGTCAGTGCCTAACTGGGATATATTACAGCCTGCAGAGTGGCTGTGGGCTGCAGCATAGAACATATGGAGATTATTTTCTGAATTTATGCAACACATGTTTTCCTATAAATTAAATTCAGAGAAACTGTGTATTTGTAATAGGGTGATGCTCACAATAGCCATCCCTGTTACGAATTACAATGACCTGCCTCTGTTTGCTGAGTGTCTAGGGGACCAGCTTTACACAGTCAGAAGCAACCACATGTGCTCCATCTCAAGGTCTGGAAGGATGAGCTGAGATCTGTACAGCTATATGCAGGAATCTTTTGTTCTTCTTCTCTGTGTTTTTCTCACTTCCTCCAGAAACCACACAGTTTCTTCCTGAAATGCTGAGATTACCTAGAGGTCTGAGCAAATGGCAGGCATCTTCCTAGTCTCTGCATTTGCTCAGTGACTATGTACCGTCCCAGAGAGGAGCTGCTGCCTTTGAAGTGCAAAAGGCAGACAAGCACTTCCTGTGAAAGTGAATGCTACCCCATAGTGTGGATTAGAACAGGATGGGCAGCCAAAACAGTAGGATGGGGCTCTTAGCCAGAATAGTAAGCACCGCAGCACATATGTACCCTTCAGTGTCCTTGGGCTAGGGATCTCAAGTCTTTTTCTACATTAAAGCCTAGCCCTTTACTACTTTGGGCTGGATTAGAATGATCTATACCTTTTCCTCAGGTATTTTTAAGCAGTTTAAGGAAAACATAATGGAGAATCATTGTAACTTGTTCACTAAATCGCTCCTTTAAAACAACCAAGAGACAGCATTGCTTGTTGTTTACCAGGTTTAAATCTTTAGTGAAACAGACGCCCTTCTGCACCATATGAGCAAATTAGAGAGTTGTTAAGTAATAAAAAACCAGTACCAGAGAGCAAAAGAATCAAGCATTTGCTTTTGGGCAAATTGCTTTGGAATTAGTAGGACTAGTGCTGCATCCAAGTGTTTTCAGCTGTGCTTGAGGGACATCCTTTTTCATTTGCAGCTGATTGTGGTCTAATAGGGTTTCAAAGATTTCTGGCTGGGAATACTTCACATCTCATTTCATTTGATTTTTTTTCTGATGTTTCACTTATCATACTGATACCTACCCTTGGAATGAATCTCGTTATCTTCCTTTTTATTTGCCTCACCTGGATTTTTCCTGTTGCTTTCATGCTACCATTTAATTGGCATTTCTGAAATCTTTTGGGGATTTCAGAAAGAGCCAAGCAGCAGTTTGAATGATAGCAAAGCATGGGTCACTGAAATAAAGAAATGGTGTTACAAACCCTTTTCATTTTGATCTTCCCTCTTCTTTCTCTCTCTCTCCCTGACATGTCCATATTCTCTGTGGCTTGTGCTATTACGTTTTCATAATGAAAATTAAGGACTTGAAAGGAATCCATAAGGGGAGTAACCAGTACAGCCCAAGATGGACCAGTCTCATCACTGACCTTTGCTGTCCAGTGATGGTGGCAGCCATAGTTAGTTTTCTTTAGCAGCTCATAGAATGGGAGCACACACATAGCTGTCAATATGGGTTTGGCAGGAAAATGAAGGCACCAGTGTTCAGAGCAGCCAAAGGCTCAGAAATAATGTTCTGCTGTGACTCTTCCAAACTGACATCTTGATGTTAGGATTATAAATGAAATCATTGTCCTGACAAAGGCCAAGACTAATAGAAAGCCTTTATTACTGGCCCATTGGCTAATTCTGCTTGTCTAACCCCTTTGGAGGGACATAGTGTCAGCAAACATGCTCACAGAGGATGCTTTGTGTGAGATCTGGCCTGGTGAAGGATTACTAGGGGGCACAAGGATATCTCAATGACAAGTGTTCTTTGACTAAAATTTGCAATTTCTCCCCCCTAGGCCTCAAAAGAGTGACTGACTGGGTTTTTAATCTACAGTTTGTATGAGTGATATTTGCTTTGTGTCCTGTCACCCTTGTTATTCAATTGTTCTCTCGTTGCAAGCAGGTGAAGTACTGCCTAAAAGAAATGTGTTTCTTCTGCTGAGGTTCACTGCAGTTGACAGCTGTCATATAGAAGCACTGCACTTTAATATAGGTTCTTAGAGCTGGCCAATCTTAAAGAGCTCTAATCTGTTCTGTTTGCTCACACAGGGAATGTCTAGGAGCCAGGGACCCATACTGTGGCTGGGATAACAAACAGAAACGATGCACCACCATTGAGGACAGCTCCAACATGAGCCTATGGACTCAGAATATTACTGAGTGCCCGGTAAGTGGAAATTTAAACAGATGAGTAGAAAAGTGTGTGTGAGAGAGCGCACGCGCACACGTTATAGTCAGCCCATTGCTCAGTACATACATTTCTATGCTCTAGGGTCTCTGAGTCCTGCTGCGGGATTCCTAAACCCCCAGTTAAGTCAGAGCAGCCTCAAGGCTGCTTTAACTTATGCACTACTTCTCTCGGCTCTCTTTGGGAAATGAGAATAGCTGAAGTCTATGTTCTCTGGCCCTGCCCAGCATGTCCCAACTCATCTGTGACACACACCTTATGTGAGGGACTGGGAAGCAAGAGCTGGCATAGAACTCTTGTGACAACTCTGTGCTGGCCAGAGAAACTCCCTGTGCTGGGCTATATTCTATTGGAGTAGCAGAAAGAGGCTGAACATAAACAGAGAATCGTGTGTGTGTGTGTGTGTGTGTGTGTGTGTGTGTGTGTGTGTGTGTGTGTGTGTGTGTGTGTGTGTGTGTGTGTGTGTGTGTAAGTAAAAGGGAGGGAGAATGCTAGAGTCAGGGGAGCATGAAGGAGAGAGAGTGATAGGATTGTACCTTAAAGTGGAGAGAACTTTATATGCATGTGTAAGTGCAAGTAGAAGGGAAGAGTGATGGCGTGTGTGTGTATGTATATGAGAGAGAGATGAAATTGTAACCCTCCACTCATCTGAGCAGGATTCAAACACAGGTTAAGGCACTCAAAGGGAATACTTTTCTGTTCTTGTTGTGGTCTCTGAAATGTCATTGCAACAAACCACCAAACTGGCTGACTTTCTGCCTACCATATCCAGTTCATGGCTGCAGTCTTTGAAAGCTTCATGGCCACGTTAATTCCTGCTGCTTGAACCATATCTATAAGATTGCAGGAAAGAGAACTACTCTGATTACCTTGCAATGTGGAAAATAAAAGATTTCTCTTCAGCCTCCATTGTTATCTAATGCCAGTTAGCGTGCTAATGCTGCTAACTACAGCAGGCTGAGAAGAGGCTGGGTGGGTTATGCTTTCAATATGCTATTTATGTCTGGAGGTGCTGGGATATTTATTTCTCTTATCTATCTTTCTTCTCAGAAGATTTCCCAGGAAATATTAGTCATTACTTCAATCCATCCTCCACTTGGCAGGCTTAAGTCTTTCACCACTGGATTCAGAGGCTTGTGTGTTTATAACCCTCTAGTGTGGTGCTTCCTGATTGCACAAGCTGTTATCTCGTCCTATCTGATGCCTGTGTCTGTTGATAGGTGTGTGAGGTGTTAATCCTCTCGTTCAAACACGTCCGCCATGGCGAACATTGGGGAACGTGCAATTCCAGATCATTGTTTCAAGGTTATAAAAGCTGCACAGAATATTCAGGAGCATTCTGAATATTGTGTGCTCCTAGGGACATTCATCTCACCTTTGCATTAGAATTTAATATGCAGATAGTTTTAGGTTTTTTATTATTAATTTTTCATCAATATAGTACTTTTCATTCCAAGTACTTTAAAAGCCACATACATTACAGAAATCACTTCCTCTCACTCCTCCCCCACAATATATCAGTCTCTGATGTGGAATGGAACAGCTGATTTAAGGCCCTGATTCAGCAATGAACGGAAGCATACACTCAACTTTAAGTGCATGGTAAACACCTTGCTCAGCACGAGCATAACATTACAGTAAGCAGAAGAATGTTTTACCCATTTAAAATGCAGTGGTATGTAGGTAAATAGAATGCAGTGACCCAAGTCAGAATTTGGCTGGGACACTGAAGTTAACAGGCCTGGCCTTGTGAAGAATGCCTCTCTGTTATCTCTCTCATTTTACTTCCTGCATCTTGGAGAATCCAGATTTTTATCTCACTGGGTTTCAGGTACTTGATCCATAGTATTATATTAAGTACTATCCAAGGAACTATATAAACAAACATTTTTATTAATCATAAATTATACATACACACATGCTGCGTTAAAAGAATGTTATTCAAGTTGCAAAGTCAAGCACTCAGAAGTTAGAAAATACCATAATTAAAGTTGCCAGTGCAGCATTGATTCAGACTCTTTGCGTGTATGCATTATGGTAGTCTTTAATTACACGATCACGCACTATTTCTTCCACAGGACTGCTGCCTGATTCACTGTGTAGTATGGACAGTGCTCATTTAATGAGCAACTATTCAGTATTTTGTTTTCTCCTCATTGTTCAATGCGTTCCCTGCACTCTGTTCAACTTCTGCTCTAGAAAGAGAATGATTAATTTCCTCAGGAGCTTTTCTGTGGCACTTATCCCTGTAGGATCTGAGTGATTCACTAATGACTTTACTTTCACAAAATCTCTGTGAGGAAAGGGGTGATTTCCCCATTTTACAGATGGGCAACAGAGGCAGAGAAAGTCCTGCTTTGTCCTCCCAGCATTGATACAATCTTCATGGAATTCCGCTTCGAAAATCTAAGAGAAGTCTCTATTAAGCTTGTGCAAACTGATTTTTTTCAAAGGCTTATAACTTGGCCAAATTTGGCCGTTTCTCTAGGGACAGCAAAAGGCACATCCCTGATTCATCTCTCTGCCAAATTTCAAACCTCTGTTCCAAATCTTGGGGACACCAGAGCTGTTGAAAGAAAAAGACACCAGAAATTTTTAACATAGGGAGAACAATGCGTTTCTCCCTAGCCTGAGGTGAATACCTGTCATGGAAAAAACCAGCCTAAATGGCTGAGTTTGGCAAAGCTATATGGAACTGAAAACGGGGTCTTATACTGAGAAGTGTTGGGCAGCATTAATATTAGGTGGTGCTCATGGGCAGTGGGTGAAGTTTCCCATTAAGGAGGCTGGCTCCTGTCCCACCTCTTCCACCCATAGCTCCGCCCACACTCCATCCCCACTTCGCCCCGTGCGGCCACTCACCTCGTTCCTCCTCTCCTCTGCCCCCCATGAGGCTCCCTGCATCCCTCCTTTCCTCCACCCCCTCCCCCATGAGGCCCCTGCTGCTCTCCATTTCCCTCCTCTCCATATGCCCCCTCCCCTGCGAGGCCCCCCCACTCACACTCTCAGCATCCGTTCTCTCCTCCACCCTCCTGCACCAGCACCCGCAGGGACACAGTGAGCAGCGGGTGGGAGGGGGAGGAGGAGAAGAGGGATGCAGGGCGGTGGGGCCTTGTGGGGAAGAGGAGGTGAAGGAGAAGGTGGACGTGGCAATCAATGGGGGACCTCCTGAGGGAGGAGTGGAGAGGAGAAGAAAAGGGACTCCCCAGATAGCAGGGGACAGGGCTTGGGGAAGGGGCGAAACAGGGTCAGGAAGAGGCTGGGTACAAGTGAGGCCACTACAGTCCAGATATCTCATGGCAGCAGCTGAGTCAGGGGAGGTTTAGCCTCCCCTGGCCTATTATACTTGCCAACTATGGTGGTGCTACCATCCCCACCTATAATATTTGATTATACACCAAAATTATCTGCTTTGCATAAAAACAGGTCAGTCTGGATTTTTAGCTTGGATTCTGAGCACCGCTGCTTTTGGGCCTGTTTCTGTATTCCTTGAACTCAGTGAGACATTTAAGTTGTGTGAGCAGTGAAGAATTGGACCCTTCTGCATATGTGGGTCTATTTATGATTAACAAGGACTCTCTTACCTGATCGTGTAATAATTTCAAAGGCGTATTTGATTACAGAGGTTTTAAAATGTATTTTGTTTATATGATGGCTACAAAGGAGCCACCACAGAGACCTGTTCTGGAAAAGATCAATGCATGTTTTTTTATCCAAATTTCTGAGCTTGCTCTTTTCAAAATGTCACTACAAATTTAAGGATGGAATAATAATCCATATGTAATTTCTTAAGAAAAAAACTTGCCACACTTGCAACGTGACATGTTTATAAATCTCAACATTTCAGCCATTTTGTTTATTTATTTAAATGTTGGGTTCTTTCCCAGTACCAATTACGAGCCAATAATTATTTATCAGCTTTTTATTTTTAAAAACTGAAGCAATGGGCCATATCATACCATTGATTTCTAAGCAGAACTCCTCATGGAAATCAGCAGAGGCTTCTGGCTTAAAAATGAACAGCATGATCCAATAATTGGATTTTTACTTTTGAAAAGCAAAAAAATAAAAATAAAAATCCAGAATCAAATGTTTGAAAGTAGCTCTCTTAATTTTCTAATTTTGTAACACCCAAGCTGTATTAATTTTACGTCTGTATTTAAAAATCACAACATCAACCAAAAATAATGTAGTCCTTTGGGACATCTTGCCTGGTAACCTTCAACCCAGAATGAATTTTTGCTGCTGAATGACAATCTGTTGAAAACAAAGGTTTGCAACAGATGCTTGAAACCCCTTAGCCACAATACGACGAGCACAGTAACAGATCTAAATTACTTCCATGTCATTGCTGCGGGTTGCTGAGGCTGTTAGATGGACTGAGGGGGATGATGACAGCTCTCAAAAGTGCCTAGTTAAAGCTTAACG
Organism: Chelonoidis abingdonii; assembly: GCF_003597395.2. Lineage (NCBI taxonomy): Eukaryota > Metazoa > Chordata > Testudines > Testudinidae > Chelonoidis > Chelonoidis abingdonii. Next base: position 71,089,855 of record NC_133778.1, read on the forward strand.
TAAGGCCAGATGGGGGAGGAGGCATGAGAGAGTTCTACTCCCGATTCTACAATTGACTCACTGTGTGGCCTCAAACATGTCACTTAACCTTTTGCGCCTCAGTTTCCTTGTCTGTAAAGCTGAGGAAAAGATGCGTACGTCGCCGGGGTAGTGACAGCTAGTTCAGAATGATTGTAGAACTCTTTGAAGCTGTAGAGGGATAAACATTAAGCATGGCAATGTTGGTTTTGTTTGCAGCTGTATCTGGCTTAGTAATTTGGCCCGAGATGTTAACCAGGGCCCCAGTCTGTTCCGTTCTTATCATTCTTTGAGTGAGACACAAAGACCTATTTCCATGTTGCCTTTATTGGTAGTTTCACTATAGCTGCAGAGTTTTGTGCAGCTCTGGGTGGGACATTTCTCTGATTCCCTCTCGTCTTGTCCCACCACACTTCTGTCAGAGCCCTTCAGTTTTGGCTGTCTCTGTGGAAGCTGCAAGGGAGTTGTAGGCTCAAGACAACACACAAATTGCACATCTTCAAAAAGTGGCACTGGGAACCCAGTGGATCTCAGGCACGGTTATAGACACTGGCACCTCTAAGGCCCCTACACTTCCTCCCATGGCTGGCTAGGGTGCCATGCTGCCTCCCTTATAGCAGCCTCACTTCATGTAGATCCCCTGTCGGAGGTCACAGCACACATACTGCACAGAATTAGTTTCCGCTGCTTTTTCTGTTCTGTTACCCTAGATAGAGAGATGCTAGTGCAGCCAAGAGCAGCAATATCCTGACTGCTGGGTCCGGCTGGAGTTGGTGAAGAGCACAGGTCTATTACTGTGGCACTGGCAGAGCAAACCAAACTGTGGTGGGGAGGACAACCGTGCTCAGCAAACTCATTTCTCTTCCACAAGGCCCTTGGCTTCACTTTGCATCACATAGGAGCCTCTGTGAGACGCACAACTTCCTGTAGCAAAAGAAAGAGCGGGAGAAGGGTTGGGGGATGGGAATGGTTGCAGAACTGAACTTAAATAGGAAGATTGTTTGATTAAATAATTGTGCCTAGGTTTTTTTTTGGTTTAAAGTATAATTCATGACCAACATGCAAGGTTATTTTTCATTTGTAGGATAATTTGACACCATGAGACTAACAGCAAGCCAGGTATCACATGAGCAGATACTGACACCCCACCTCTCACACATCTCAGTCCCAGCCGGAAACTTCCCTGTAAGCATGCAGGACTCACCCCTGCAGCACCTCCTGCTGGTTATCTCTGGGAATTAGCTTTCCAGCCATTGGAGCACCCTCTGCAGGCCGGTGCCCTGCTACCACTTGGCCCCTGTGTTCCTCCCAAACCTGCTGCCCTGTTATCTGGGGCACTGCCCCTGGCAGTAACCCCTCAGTCTTAGGGTGTCCCCTCCCTGGGGAACCCACACCCACTACCCCCCCTTGCCTCAGTATATGGCTACTGCTAGTCATTGTCTAGCCCCCACGCCCTGGGGCAGACTGCAGTATCAGCCTACTCATCACTGGCAAGGTTGAGTTTGGACCTGCTGCCTTTGCCTGCCCCTGGGCTGCCCTCTGCAACCCCCAGTACCTATTTGCCTTCTGCTAGGCTGCAGCCTGGGGCTTCCCAGGCTGGAACTCTCCAGCTCCTCTGCCTTTCCCCAACCCTGCTCCAGTCAGGTACCCTGTCTCTAGCCCCTCTGGAGCCACACCCATCTCCCTCTACAAACAGAGAAAGACTGCTGCTTCTGACTTCCCTGGCTGCCTTATAAAGCCTAGTTGCTCAGTTTGGGGCATGACCCCAGCTGCAGCCACTTCCCCCAATCAGCCGGGGTTTTGCTCCCTTCCCCAGCCCCAGCCCTCTGCAGGGCTTTTCCAACCCCTTCAGGGCTGGAGCGGGTGCTCACTCTGCTACGTTCCCCTTTTTCCAGTTTTTTGCACTTACATGATTACCCTGATTTTTATTACTATTATTATTTATTTGTGTTGCATTGCCTGGAATCCCCAAGTCACGGAGCAAGAGCCTATAGTGCTAGGTGCAGTATAAACATGGAATGAAAAGGCAGCACTTGCCCCAAAGCTGAATATATTTGAGTTTGCTAGAGATGAGTGGCACGGCCTACTAGATAAGGCTACTGGACTGGCCACCAGAGACCTGTGCTCTATTCCTTGCTTTACCACTAACCTGTTGTGTGACCTTGAGCAAGTCATTTCACTTATCTGTGTGTGTCTGTTTCATCTCCTCCTTTGCCTGTGTTATCTAATTAGATCGTAAGCTACTTGGGATGGACTGTCTCCTACAGTGGGGCTCTGAGCTCAGCTGGATGCTACAGTAATGTAAATAATAAATTTGATGGGAACAATCTCAAACACTGCAGCAGTACTTTAGTAAACGGTGGAGTTTTGGACTGTTAACACAGGAAGACAGTGGTTAGGGTGCTAGTGGGCAGTGCCTTCTGCCTATCATGCTGAGCAATATTGTCTCATTGCTCACTTGTACTCCCCATCTGTCCATATCCACCTGTTGTCTCTTGTCTTATCCGTAGATTGTAAGCTCCTTGGGGCAGGGACTGTGTCTTTGTTCTGTGCTTGCACAAGATCTAGCACAGTGGGCTCCTGGCCCATGACTCGGCCTCCCAGGTTGAGGCAGTGTGAGATGATATCTGAAGGTGTGGCAGTTTTGTGAGGTAGGCAGACAGTGCTCTTGTGGGATGCGGTAGTAGCCTGAGGGAGCTTTGCTGCTTGTATATGCATGTTAGGCATGCAGGGTGGAATTCTGAGGGTAAATATTGGTTCAGCATTGTCTGAAAATAACCCCAGCTTTTGAATCCCGCTCACAGGCACAGACAGCGCCTGTCTAAGCTGCATCTTAATCCTCTCAGCAGCTTTGTTTGCCATGTCTATTGTGGTGCTGTCTCCAGTAATGTAAACTCTCTGTAGTCACTTTTTTTTTTTTTTTTTTAAATTAGGTGAAAAACCTGACAACAAATGGGAGATTGGGGCCCTGGTCCCCGTGGCAACCATGTGAGCATTCGGATGGGGACAGCACAGGCTCTTGTATGTGCAGGTCACGGTCCTGTGACAGCCCTCGCCCTCGCTGCGGGGGTCGCAGCTGCGAAGGGGCCAGGATTGAGATTGCAAATTGCTCAAGGTACCTCTGCATGGCTGGGAGAGGAACAGGGTGGTTCCTAAATGTCTGGTCTCCTCACCTATGTTTCCACTGGTATCGTCTTGTCTCTGGTCCACATTTGGCCCAAGGGGTAAGTGGGCGCAACGCCATTTGAAGTCAATAGGAGCTGCAGGGACTGGACTCCTCTGAAAAACAGACTGAATGTGTGTCAAGTGAGGCACCCAAAAGCTGAGAGGCCCCCAAGTGTGTGGATGTATTGGAAAATGTTGGACTTAGCCTCTCTGGGGCTCACTTTCCCCCTGCGGTATAGTGGGAATAGTGAGACGACAGTGCAGTGGCAGGAGGCTTAGTTAGGTAATGACTGAACGTGCTGTGAAGATTAAAATGTGCCAAGCACACTAGTGTTGTGTTTCTAGCCTTGGAAGTGTGGCCAAATGGAGGGGGCTGAGAGACAGTATATTGCACGGGAGAGTTCAGGTGCCTCCTTTGTGTGCCGGGGTCCCTGAGTTAATGAACCATCAGCATCACGCCACGCAGGGGATTGGTGCTGGCTGTCTGCATGAGACATGGGCAGACCTAAGAAAGTGTCCCTATTCAGGACAGGACTTGCTTATGTCCCATTGCAATCAATGGGACTTAATCATGGATCTTAATCTACCTCAGCCCCTCTTTAAACACTCCTCAGACTGAGTCGGCCTCACCTCCTCCCCCGAGCTCAGCCCTTCTCTTGGCAGGAAAAGAATCAGCTACATTTGTTAAGGATCATATTTTAATTGCAGTCTATTCTTCCAGCTGTGCTGCCTACCCAGCAGAGCCAGCCATTCCTGCCACTGCTCTGCTGCCTCGTATTGAGGTGACCCTTTCTGTCAGTGACTGATGTCAGGCCCACCAGAGGGACAAGCATTTCAGGATCGCTCACGTTATAGGCTCTGGTCCAGCGGGAAAAGTGGTGGGAACAGCCTGTAAGAAGTGGCTGAAATATGTATTCCATCATAAAACATAGGAAGGCAGCAGGGTTTGAAAAATAGGGACATCTGGTCATCCTACATCCACGTAAGCCCTAGAATTTCCTTTAATTGACTTCATATGCCATTGGGATATTTCCTCAGAGAGAAAGCAGGATGTTTAAAGATGGGTTTTATTAGAAAGCAGGCGTTGGAAGTCTGAAAACGGAAACTTTTTGTTGCTATTAAGGCTCCTCTCCACTTGGAATACAAATCACCTGATGGCAGGGAAGTGTTATTTTTATCAGGAATATTTTTTGTATATATTTATTCTTTTCCTGCTACAACAGCAACAAAAATCCTCCTTGTAGTGTTTTTCTCTTTTAAGATTTTGCATAAAACCTCTCCTGGATTGAGGACTGGCAGGTGAGAAGTGCGTTAAAACATGGAAGAGTAAGATTTTCATATAAAAGGATCTCTCGTTCTTTCATCTATGTGGGGAGGAGGAGATATCCAGCACTGTTCTGAAGCCGGGCTGCTCAGAGAAGGCAAGAGCTGATAACGAACACAAAAAAATGTTCAGGGCAACTTGGGTTTTAACTTTCATCCTGTACCATGATTGGTGCCAGGCTAAAACGCACATGTTGCCAGCAGTGTTAATAGTTTAGGAAAGGTTTTGAAAAGTAATATCTGTTTTCCAGCTCAGCTTTCGAACATGGCTGTAACAGGAGAGCACTTGAGTCGCTTCTTTGTAGATATCAGAAAGTGGCATTTTTTACAAAATGAAATTGCTGGGCTAGAAACAGTAATGTATTGAGATGAGGTCTTCAGGGAGAGAGATGGTTGCCTATCTGGTGGTTCAGTCTGAGATGAGAATCTGTGGCACATGAAAGACCATAATCTAATTCTTCTGTCCCCTGGTCCTATTGAGATTTATGATGTAGTAGTGTTACCAACCCCTATCGTATATCAGGCCCCCAAAATTGTGAGATTGGGGTTAAAAATCATGAGATTTTTTTAAAAATTAATAAATGTTGGGGGTTTTTATTTGCCGTCTGGTTTCTGCACATCTAGGGTCCTACTAAGGTCAAATTTTCAGGCTTTCCGTGAAAGGTAGATGATATTAATTTTTTTAACTGAAAGCTGAAATTCTCATGTAAAAGCAGGATTCCAGGAGCTGTGGCTTTAAGAAGAACACCAAATATCACAGGATTCATGATAAAATCCTGAGTTAGCAACACAAGTTATAGCAAATCTGTAGTGTCAGCATGCCCTCGTTGAGGTGGGGTAGTCTTCCCAACTCCTGGGCACTGGCAGAGCTGGTTTTGTGGACTTACCACACCTGAATCCCATTTAGAGGGAGGATCAGTTCATGCAATGGGGTTGGGTTTTAACATGCAAATGTTGGGGTCTGCTTTTGTGTGAGCATATTGACTAGAGAAGGAAGGTAAAGAGATAATGGAGGGGATTGGTCAAGGAGACTTATAGAGGAATGGGATTGAAGGAAAAGGGAAATCATCAACAGTAACATCACAGAAAACTCAGAGAATCCTCACGTGGGACTTTCAAATTGTTCAGCATTGGCTTAATTCTGCTTTGTTTGAAGTCAATGGGAGCTTTGCCATCAACTTCAGTTGGAGCCAAGTTAGGCCAAGGCTGAGTGCTTCTGAAAATCCCAGTCCTCACTTGGGGCCTATCGCTTGGGCCTTTTTAGAAGTCGTGTATCACAGTGATTTAGTGGGGCTGCCCCTTAGGAACTTTACAGCCTAAGCCTTTGAGTATAGCATGAAACGGAAAGAATTGTAATTAACCCAAATATCTTGTTTTCTCATCTGCCCCCTCCCTTTGTCTCTGTCAGAAATGGAGCTTGGACACCCTGGTCCGCCTGGGCCCAGTGCAGCACCTCCTGTGGGATTGGCTTTCAGGTCCGTCAGAGATCGTGCAGCAACCCTGCTCCGCGGTATGGGGGCAGGGTCTGTGTTGGACAGAGCAGAGAAGAGCGGTAAGAGGCATTCACAGCCCAAACTCTAGAGGGTGTTTCATCCAGGGCAGTGCATTCACTTTCCAGGCTATAAATACATAGCAGCGAGAAAGATGGGTCTGAAGTTAACGTAGATGAAATGCTAAGCGCTAGTGTTAATGCAACATTAGGGCTGACCAGTCAAGTGCATAGAAGTGAGGGAATTCCAGAGTTAAGATGCATTAGCTCACCCACATTAACCACCCTCTATATTGGAACAAGCCTGAGAAAACCTAAGGCCTTGTCTACACTAGTGGGGTGGGTTGACGTAAGTTACGCTACTCCAGCTACATAAATAACGTAGCTTAGGTTGACTTAACGCCATGTCTTCACTGCGTTGTGTCGACAGGGGATGCTCTCCCACCTTACTCTTCTCAGGGAGCTGGAGTACCAGAGTCGGCCGGACAGCGCTCTGCTATTGATTTAGCGGGTTTTCACTAGACCCGCTAAATCGACACCCGCTGCATTGATTGCAGCAGCGTTGATCTCCCTGGTAGTGAAGACAAGTCCTAAGTCTTCAGTTACCACCATGCTGCATGCCATGGTTTCTCAGAACTTCACCATAGTAGCAGGGATAGAACTGACATCTTCTTGCCCCAAACACAGATGATCCTATCTCTTGTGCTAAAAGAGAATCTCTATTAGCAGTATAACGCCTAGGATACTCAGTTGAGCAGTTCTGATTCCACCCACTAGAGGGCAGTGGTGTACACTGACTCTTGTCAGTGTACACATCAGTTGCACCTTAATTACAACTCCACTCCGTTAGGTCAGTGTTAATGGTAATTATGTGTGAAAAAGAAAGGACCCAGTTTGACTTTCAGATCTCAGGTTGAGTTTGCAGGGTTGGGCATGAGAAAACATTGTTTTTACTTGAAAACTGAGGAAATCTGATCTAGAATCATTGAAAGACAATAAATTTGGAATGCACAGTACGTTTTCCACAGAATCACTTCTCAGAGTCCAGCCACTCTTTAAGCAAATGCTTTGAAGTATCCCCATGTGGTTTCTAGCTTTGACATTTCATTAAAGGCCATTTCTACTTGGCAGCACATTTTTGCTGGTCTCTTGAGTAGTAACTTAAGACAGGTTTCTCTGTGTTTTTCACTGTGCGAAGGGTAATTTATTTCACTTTCTTGACTCTGAACATCTTCATGTTGGCTTGATTTGTGGCCATTCAAAAGGAACTTTAAAGACTGCATGGCAGTTGTGGTCTAAGTTTAAAGACTGGAGTGATTAAAATTCAGATAGTGTTTGATTCAAAAGCTGAACAAATATGATGTTCCCTTTTTAAGAGGAAACAGGAAACAACATTAATCTGCTTTTAGGTACAGTCCAACTTCAAACACTAGTTACCTGTGTTCCAAACATCAATAAGAGTGAGATTTTCAAAAGAGCATTTTGTCATAGGGTTGCCAGGCGTCCGGTTTTCGACCGGAACGCTGAGCGTAAAGGGGCCCTGGTGGCTCTGGTCAGCACTGCTGACTGGGCCACTAAAAGTCCAGTTGGCAGCGCAGTGGGACTAAGGCAGGCTCCCTGTTTGCCCTGGTTCTGCACAGCTCTTGGAAGCGGACAGCATGTCCGGTTCCTAGGTCCAGGGCTGGCCACGAGGGCTCCATGCGCTGCCCCCATCCCAAGCACCGGCTCTGCAGCTCCCCATTGGCCAGGAACCAACGCCCGCAGGTGCGGGCAGTGTGCAGAGCCCCCTGTCCCCTCTGCCTAGGAGCTGGATATGCCGGCTGCTTCCAGGAACTGCGTGGAATCAGGGCAGGTGGGGAGCCTGCCTTAGCCCTGCCGTGCTGCTGATGGGGAGCTGCCTGAGGCAAGCACTGCCCAGCTGGAACCTGCACCCTGAACCCCCCTTCTGCACCCAACCCCCTGCTCCTGTTCTGAGCCGCCTTCTGCACCCTATACCCTGGCCTCACCCCAGAGTCCACACCCCCAGCCGGCACCCTCATCCCCACCCACACCCCAACCCCCTGCTCCAGCACAGAGCCTGCTCCCACACCCTGAAGCCCTCATTTCTGGCCCCAGCCAGAGCCCTCGCACCTTCCTACACTCCAACCCCCTTTCCCAGCCTGGTGAAAGTGAGTGAGAGTGGGGGAGAGCGAGAAACAGAGGGAGGGGGGATAGAGTGAGGGGAGTGTGGCCTCAGAGAAGGGGCGGGGCAAGGGTATTCGGTTTTGTGCAATTAGAAAGTTTGTCAAGGGCTCAGCACCTGTAACTGGGGACAGATTGAAGAGCTTCCCTCCCATTTAGGCACCTAAAATACTGACCAGATTTCCAAAATGCTCAGCACCCAGCGTCTACCATTGTGACACATGTGGGTTGGGGGTATGGCTTTTTTGAAAATCTTATCAGATTGATTTTGCTATCCAAATGAGATCTGAACTCTTTTGAAAATGTGCCCCTGACTGTCGGTGCTGAGCTTGTTAGCAAATCTCCCCCTAAATGGTTAATCACCTTGGGTTAAGTGCAAAGTGTGAAATTCAGTCCTGTGCGGCGTGCCAGCAAAGCCCACACTTCCCACAAATTTGACTTTGGCGGCACATGAATTTCACCCCAAACGTATGTAATGGCTGTGATCCTGCTTTGGGAGTGGCATTTAAAGCCCATATGCCTCTGTCCTTTGGATGCCTCTAGTACAGGGGTCGGGAACCTATGGCACACGTGCCAAAGATGGCACGCGAGTCAATTTTTAATGGCACGCTGGAGCCTGCCGGGACTCCAGCATGCCACTAAAAATCCTGCCCAGCCTGGCGCACTCTCCTCTGCCCTTTCCACTTCCCCTGCGGGGCAGGGAGCAGAAGCATAGCCATGCGCATGGGGTGGGCAAATGGCCCCACTCTCCCGGCACGGCAGCCCGTGGGGTCAGCACTCAGGGCCGGAACCGCGGGCCGAGCGCACAAGCTGCCGGCCCCCTCCCCACCTTATCCCCTCCCTAGAGCCCTGCCGCGCGCCAGCACTCTGGGGGTCGGGGCTGCGCGTCTCCCGCGAGGCAGCGTTGGCTTCGGCGAGAGCAGACATGCTCGCCCTCAAATGGAGGGGCGGGGCTGTGTGCTCCGCAGAGCAGCGTATCTAGCTCTGTGTGGAGCCTCATGGTAAGGGGCCCAGGGCTAGGGGGGTTGGATAAGGGTGGGGCAGGGACAGGGGGGGTTGGATGGGGGGTGGGATCGTGGGAGGTAGGGGTCGGGGGGGTTGGATGGGGCATGGAGTCCCAGGGTTGTGAAGGGGCAGGGGTGAATAGGGGGCAGGGCAGTCAGAGGGACCGGGAGCAAGAGGGTCCTGGGGGGATTAGGGTGGGGGGTCTCTGGAGGGGTGGTCAGGGACAAGAAGCTGGGGGGTGTACGAGTCAGGAGTTCTGGGGATCCTGTCAGGAGGCAGGGGTGTGAAAGGGGTTGGGCAGCAGGGGAGTGCGGGGGGGGTTGGATGGGTCAGGAGTTCTGGGGTCCTGTTCAGGAGACAGGGAGTGGTTGGATAGGCATGGGAGTCCCGGGGGTCTGGCTGGGGATGGGGGTGTGGATGAGGGTTGGGGCAGTCAGGGGACAGGTAGGAGGTAGAGTCCAGTCTGGGGACAAGGAACAGGGAGGCTTAGATAGGGGGTGGGGTCGTGGGGGGCAGGTGTCCCAGGAGGGGGTAGTCAGGGGACAAGGAGCAGCGGGGTTGAGAGTTTTTAGGGGGGCAGTCACCCAGCACTCTCCCCTGAGTCCTGATCCCCAACCCCCCCCACACGCACACACCACAGCTTCTGCCCTGAGCCCTGCACCCTCTCAGGCCCCTGCCCTGAGCCTGTACCTCCCTCATACATACCCAGCCCTCTACTTGACTCCTTTCTCCCCCCCCACCCGCAACCGTAGCCCTGACTCTGGCACCCCCATCCATACCCAGCGCCCCCTCTGCCGTGACACCTACACCCCCTCACATACCCAGCCCTCAGCCCTGACTCCAGCCCTCTGCCCCCAGCCCTCTGGGTCCTGGCCGCCTGCCCCGCACAGCCCACTGCTGGTCTGGGGTTCTGGCTGATGGACCCTTGCCAGCCGGGGTCCCGGCCGCAGGCCCCGCTCAGCCCGCTGCCAGCCTAGATTAACAGAACCCCAGACCACCAGCGGGCTGAGCGGGCCGGCAGGGTAAGATCAACATTTTAATTTCATTTTAAATGAAGCTTCTTAAACATTTTGAAAATCCTGTTTATTTTACAATACAACACTACTTTAGTTATATAATATATAGACTTTTAGAGAGAGACCTTCTAAAAAACGTTAAAATGTATTACCGGCACGCGAAACCTTAAGTTAGAGTGAATAAATGAAGACTCGGCACACCACTTCTGAAAGGTTGCCTACCCCTGCTCTAGTAAGTGACAGGGATTCTCTGTGTGCTTTGCCCACACTCTTTCAGATTCTGCAACGAGAACAGTCCATGCCCATTACCAATATTTTGGTCTTCGTGGGGCCCCTGGAGTAAATGTAGTGCGAATTGTGGTGGAGGGATACATTCCAGGCAGAGGGCCTGTGAGAATGGCAACACCTGCCCAGGCTGCACTGTGGTATGTATTATTTACAGGCCTTGTATTCAGCCTACAAGGGATCTCGTGTATTTATTTTTTCATTTTTTGTGCTCGTAAAAAATGCCAGGAGCAACTTCTGCTAGACAAGATGGTGGGGAGAATGGTAGGTTGGTGGATTCATTCTGTATTGGGAGCTAGCCAAAGCTCATGGAACTTGATGCCGGGGTGGAAGGAGGGAGGGGTGTCTTTACACTGACTTCAGTTGGCTTTCGATCAGGCCTTTTGCCCTCACTTGTCTGGGAAACTCAGAGCGTTCCAGCAGTTTTTTTTCCTTTACATCTCACTCCCGTGGAGGAGCCTCTTGCAGTTGGTGGGAGCCCTGCACATACCATAGAAATGGGCCTCACGCTCATTTGACGATGGAAGGTGTATTTAATGAGCCTGCCGCTTATACACTGGTTAACATTTCCATTGTATTTCTCCACAGCTTGTCAGCTGATGGATGCACGCTATTTTTAATTAGTTTGCTTTAGAAAGGTTTTTCTTTTTGAAAGATTTTTCTAGGTGTAACCAGATTTGATCAGGGACCTCTGATTTTGTTCACAAGCCATTTGGCATCTACTCATATAAAGTCCTGAAGCAGGAATATTCTTATCCCCCTGCCAGAAAGAATTCCCTTACTCTTTTTAAAAAACAGGAACTCAGTGTTATTAATTGGAATTCATCCTGTAACATGGTGGTGATGGGGTTGTCAGAATCCAGGACCCCCTTGCTTTCCACCCATACAGAACTTCTACAAAAGTTAGTAGGAACTCAGACCCAGACTGAGGATCTTTGTGACCCATCAACTTCACCGTGTAGGTCAGAAACCCAAATCAGAAGACAGGTTTTCTAAAAGCGTCTTCAGAAGTAAACAGATAGTGCCACGACTGGAATATAAAGTGCTGGAGAATGGGCTAATGCTTTTACTTCAATGAGGGGCCATGCACTTCTGTAGATTTAACTTTCAGGATTGTACCTCTACTGTTCACAGCCAGAGATTGACTGTTGTTATAGTTCATTTTATTTATTTCTTGCATTGTGTCCCTGCCCAAAATGTGTTGGGCACTGTCCAAATGTGTGCAAAGACCTGTTCCCTGCTCCGAAGAGCTTGCAATCTGCAAAGAAACAAAAACAAAGGAGACATAGGCCACAATTCAGTGAGTGAAATTCATCCCATGCTGAGGACCTGTATGAGGCCTCTGCACCAGTTAACTCCCAGTTAATCCCTCTGGCTCATGCTGTCCTTCTGCATGGGGTGAATTGTATCTGGAGCACTCAGGTGTATGCCTTCTTAGATCCACTTGTTTTCGTTCTGGTTTCTTGAATGTAAAGGAATTCCTTCCTCTTAGCTGTGCTGCAGACGTGTTGTAGTCATTAAGCTCATCCATAAGCAAGTTGGTAGTAACGGGAAATGATTTTCCTGGTTGGTAGGAATACAAGACCTGCAATCCAGAGGGCTGCCCAGAGGTGCGCAGAAACACGCCCTGGACCCCCTGGATGCCTGTGAACCTCACCCAGAATGGAGCCCGCCAAGAGCAGCGCTTCCGCTACACCTGCCGTGCCCAGCTGGCTGATCCTCATGAGCTGCAGTTTGGGAGGAAGAAGACGGAGAGTCGGTTCTGCCCCAATGACGGCTCGGCGGTTTGTGATACTGACTGTACGTCCTGCTGGCTTGCCCAGAGCCCTAGGCCAACCTCAGCTTTGCATCCTCTGTGGTGGTGAAAGGGGAACGCAGTCATGAATAAACGCTGACCTGTGCTCTGACACCACCACATACTGCAGGGATGGCAAGAGTCTCTAGACCCAACTGTCACTGGCCCTGGCATGAGAGCACCATGCAGGGAGGCTGCAAGGAGCATTTGTTCCCCTGGAGTCAAGAGGACACAGTCTTATCCCTGTGCTTATGGGAGTGTAGGGACCGCTTCCTCCTAGTGCCCGCAGGGGGCTGAGATGCTGCAGGTGGGGACGTAGCCTCACCCGTTCTCTCTAGCAGGGAGGGCTGTCCTGAGTTGTGGCATGTACGCTCTCACTGCATGCTCTGGAGGCCCAAGGGGAAAGCACAAATCCTCCTGGTGCTGCCTGTGGGGCAGAGAACCTCTGTGCTGCCTGTAGCACAGGTCAGTGCTTTGCAGGTCCAGTCTGGCCCTCATCAATTTGTTGCCCCTGTAATATTGTGGGCTTAGTTTTTTACTTCATTGGGTTTACACAGGGAAAATAGATTGCTCCCTTGAATTTCCCTTTTGGTTTCACTCTGGAGCAGTCGAGCCACACTGTTGGCAGTGGGTTTCCAGCACCGCTGGGGGATGCAGTTTCCACAGAATTCTTCCCCAGAGCCTGAATATGGAATGAGTTTGTTTCCAAGCAAAGCCCTGCCCCCAAATCAACACTTTTGTGTCGTCTTTGTGCTTCTTGAAGCTCTAGTTGACGATCTTCTAAAGACTGGTAAGACCTCTGCACGGATTATCAATGGGGGCTGGTCCTTTTGGGGGGCCTGGTCATCGTGTTCCAGGGACTGTGAATTGGGATTTCGGATCCGGAAGAGAACATGCACAAACCCAGAGCCAAAAAATGGCGGCCTGCCCTGTGTGGGGTCAGCGATGGAATACCAAGATTGTAACCCACATCCCTGCCCAGGTAAAAATAATTTCTTTCCACCACAAAATTATGTGCGCTTCTCATGAAGATTCAATAGTTCTAAATGTCTGTTTTTAACTTGTATCACTTTTTTGAAGGTATTTAAATAAGCTTTGGGCAGCCTGTGATACGTGCACACTTCAGTGCTATGCCTGATGCCCTCTGTCGTCCCTAGAGGGCAACGTACCAAGATGCTCTAGAGAGCAGCACTGTAGCTTACCTTCCATTTTTCTAGCCACTAGACCAATGTTTCCCAAACTTGGGACCCCGCTTGTGTAGGGAAAGCCCCTGGCGGGCCGGGCCGGTTTGTTTACCTGTCGCATCCGCAGATTCGACCGATTGCAGTTCCCACTGTCCACAGTTCACTGCTCCAGGCCAATGGGAGATGCTGGAAGCAGCACTGGCCAAGGGACATACTGGCCGCCGCTTCCAGCAGCCCCAATTGGCCTGGAGCAGCAAACCGCAGCCAGCAGGAGCCGCGATCGGCCGGACCTGCGGACATGGCAGGGAAACAAACCGGCCCAGCCCACCAGGGCTTTTGCCTACACAAGTAGCGTCCCAAGTTTGGGAAACACTGCACTAGAGGGTGACTAATGCACACTTGTGCAGGCATAGTGCTCCATCCAGTAGAGGACAGTGTGGTGCCCTTACCCCTGGTGAGAGGACAACAAATGTGGATTACTACTGCGCAGAGATGCTTGTTTTGGCAATTTTTTTGTGTTAGCAGTTTTCTTCTTACTTCCTGCCTCTTCCGGTTATGTAATGTCTTCACCATGGGCATTTCCTCCCGACATCAGTTAGCTTTTCTTACATGGCCAGCAGGGAGTATTCGTACCAGGTTACCTGATTTTTGAGTTTGTGCTCCTGTTTTTCTTGCACTTCTGGTCCAGAATAGTACTCATAGTGAAGGCCTGACTTGAACTGCGGGACGATTGTTAAAAGAATTGTTACTGACTTGCGGACAAGCCATGGAGAATCGTATCAAAGTAGTAATGGATCTTACAATTTGTGGTAATAAGGTCCATTATTCTTTTTCTGTCATTTTCCACTGTCGGCACCCCAGAGCTGAGAGCAGGGGCTTCCACTGTCAGCTGCTGGTTCAGATGGGGTTCCCACTGTCAAAATTGCAGGGGAAGCCTAATATTGTGGGATCCACAATTTCTGCAGTATTGTGAATTAAGTAGGGCCTTACTCATAGTCCATGGGCTTTCCCACTCCACTCCTTTTCATCCTGTAGAAACAATTTTCGGCCGTCACTTCACCACTGAACAGTAACAATATTTAGCTACTTCCTGTGAAACACTTTATGCCCTAGGGGTGAAATTGCTACAACTGCTAAGTATCATTATGAGCAGTATCATTTATTATATTTCTTAATTTTAAAATCACAAAGGCAAAGCTAAATGGTGTTGCTAATTTTGGTTGGATGTATTCCTGGAGGTTTCATCATACAACAATAATCTTTCATTAAAAATTAATCTTTGATTCCTGGAGATTCCAGGACAAAGTCCTAGAGGCTTGGCAACCCTAAAGCTAAAGCTGCCATTTGTAGGCAGGAGAGATGTGATCATAATGTTCTGAGCACAAGGAGAGTGGCAAAATTTGAGCCACGTGGCCCATAAAAATTAAAAATCTGAACTCTGCAAAGACGGCTTTTACTACTATTTTGGAACATCCCAGTGGGCTTTTAACTAATGGCTGTGCCCTTTTGTGCATCCTGTGCAGTTTTTCTTTTTTCCTTTTTTACTCTGATTTATTGCACACTGTTTTGAGTGCATGGTTCCTATATCGGTTTATCTCTGCCTCCCTCCTTCTTTCTCTATGTGTATAAATATATCGGTATATGTTGCACTGAATCACATTTGAAGGAATGGAACGTGGAACTGAGAAAAATGGGGAGAGTGTCTGGTAGCCAGAAGGTGGGTCTGGGAGCCTGGACTCATGGGTTCCGTTCTCAGCTTTGCCATTGACTGGCTGCGTGACCTCAGGTCAAGTAACTTCTCTGTGCTTCAGTTCTCTAGTCTGTAAAAGGGGTTGATCTACACATCTCACAAGGCTGTACTGAGACTTACTGTTAGCAAAGCACTTTGAAATCTTCAAAAGAAAGGTGCTACGCAAACTCAGACTAATTATTGCATTAAAAATGTTTGGGTTGTAGCAGCTATTTGTTTCCAAGAAATCTAGGTAGTTCAGCCTCCTCGCAGATGAAGTGGGTCTTGTCAGGAAATAGGTAAATAATAGATTATGAACATGGCTATATTACACGTATAAGAACAAAGAAACATGAAAAATAATTGTTTCCTTTAGAGCACTCTAAGATACAGGGTTTCCTGTATCTCTAGCAGAATAACAGATATGTTTGATTCAGCATCTATGGAGTACAACATGTTTAACCTCATTGTTGGTTTAAGTTGTCTTTCGTTGGTCACAGACATTGCACCAGGAAATTTCTATTCCTAGTGGCACAGAAAGAGCTCATTAGGTTGAGCTGGGCTGCCTAGGATGTCAAGACTCAGTTGGTCTCCCAAGCTTCAGCAGAGAAAGAGAAGTAAAAGCCAGTGTGTGTGTCTTCGTTTTATTTCTTATGATCCTCAGTAAAAGGTTCGTGGTCTTGCTGGACCCCTTGGTCTCAGTGTTCAGCAACCTGTGGAGGAGGACATTACCAGCGTACCCGCACCTGTACCAACCCAGCGCCGTCCAGCGGAGAGGATATCTGCATTGGCCTGCACACCGAGGAGGCGCTCTGCAACACACACTCCTGCAAAGGTAACAGATTATTCTTAAAATTAAATGCATCACCTTCCTGTTAACTTGTTCACTAGAGCATGGACTGGTATTCTAGAGCCAGCCAGCCAAAATCTTGTTGATAGCTGATCCATTTAAAATTGACAAAGCAGATCAGTTTTGAGCAGAGACGTTTGCACGACAAGCCAAAGGTGTCTCTGAAGTAGCAGCCTGTGCAGTTGACAAGGGATTTTCCTTCCCTGTGTTATGCTACACAGAACGGGTGAGGAGCTCACATCACAACTTGACGGGTTGTTGGGAAAAGAGTGCAGAGGTGGTTTGAAGCCACTTCTGAGCTCCTCTGATCCTGAGTTGGCTGCATGCTGGGCTGGTGGCTAGTAGGAGATTAGAGCAGCCCTTAGGCTGCACTAAGTTATGCTGACTGCCAGCAGCCCCCACGAGGGCATTAGGGCAGCTAGAACAAAACCCCAGCCAGCTTCTGTGCTACTATAGGAAGAGGGCTGATCTAGGAGCCTTTATGCCCACTCTGGGCCCCTTGAGGGTCCCCTAGTCTGGGTTTTCCTTCTGGGGCTGGCTACGTCAGCCTTCAGGCTGCTTTGCACTCACTGGTGCAGTGTGAAGCTTAGGTTGCACAGTGGTAATGTTCATTATATTGAGGGAATTAAATCCAGCCCCCTGAAGGCTCCCTGTTTTGTGCCGTACTAGAGATGGGCCTGCCCTGGAATCAGGATTCAGACACCCCAAAACACTGGGGAAATTGGGATCGTACAGGTGTCCTTCCCCCTGCCCTCCACCATGGCAGCCTCATGTGTGCGTTATTCCTGATTTCAGACTGGTTGGGTTTAAGGTGGGTGGTCGGACTGGTCAGAGTGGAGCCTGTGCAACGAAGACGGGATCCAGTATCGCAGCCGTTACTGCGAGATGCACAATCCAGAGTCATCCCAGTGCGTCGGAAACAGCACGCAGTACCAGGACTGCCTGTACAATGAGATTCCCGGTAGGTGCAGCAAAGCCCCACAGGGCAAGGAAAGCAGGTTTCTCTTAGGAGGAATGACTGTCAGTTAACATAGGCTGCAATGTCCAGAGCTGCCTAAGGGGTTAGAAATAATGGCAATGGCGTATCACACGCCTGCAGATCTCGTTGTAAAACCCCTTCCTAACGTACAGCACTTTGTGCATGAAATGGATGTGGCAGCTCAGCTCTCCCATAAGGCAATGCTGTTTACAGCTACAGTAAATTAAGTAAGCTGTTTAATTTGAATTGGGGCCATTAAACCCTGCAGGGTGCAATTCATGAGGCGTTAATTAAATGAACCCTAGCGTTTGTGTGAATGTTGGCAACTGGAGTTTTGTTCATTCAGACACCCCAGGGGAAACATCCCACAGAGGCAAGGCGTCTGGGCTTTTAGGGCTGATGTGGGGAGGGGAGAGGGCATTGATGGCTGTTCCGGTGTAGTTTTGCTGACAGGTTGAGGTTCATGAACACCTGGAACCTGAGGCTTTATGTCAGTTGAATTTGAGTCCCCTGTGCAAATATTTAGCAGTTTTAGACTGAAGAACCCCTTCTAAGTGTTCTTTTCTGTACTGCACCTTTGTGCTGTTGAGGTTTATACAGAGTTTTTGTTACATTTTGCTCCATGTTGTCAGCCAGTCTCTCCACTTAGGCCCGCAGCTTGCTGTGGATGCACAAGCAGCTTCTGCAAGGAACAAAGGAAGTATTTTGCAACTGATGGCAAAATGACAACTTTCCCCAATGCTTTCTCTTTGTTTAGTGATTCTGCCGGCCTCAAGCATTGATGAGAACATGAACTGTGGAGGTACAGTAAACTAACTATATATCTTTTTTTTATCTTAATGTGGCTTTTCCTTTCTGGGCAGCATCAGCCATACCATTAATCTACCCAATTCACATCCTGCTGATAGCGTTAATTCCCGTGGAGTCTCATTGTCTGAGTCAGATTGAAAGAATGTATTGCTCTGTCCAGCTGTCAGTTCCAAGACTCTTACTTATTTCTGAATTTGGGGCGGGTCCTCAGAGTCGTTAATTAGCAGGGAGCACATGCCTGTTTTCTTGTGCCAACGCTGTAAGCGGTCCAAGAGAAATGAAGAGAGATTCCTCTGACACTCTAGCTGTCTGGAGGGAGATATCCTTCAGACACCTATGAAAATTTCATTGAGTAGAACGTCCCAGACTGTACTTGTGCAGTATAACGAGGTTTGAGAGACAAGGTAGGTTAGATCAGAGTGGACAGTCATCCTCCCAAGCATTCCCTTCCATTCATGTTCTTGTTTATCTAACAAGCAGCTGTGTCTTCATTATGTGTAGAACTTGGATGATCTAATCAATAACTTCACCTCTCCCCTGTCCTGTGAGTTCTAGATTGATGAGGTCTTCTGAAGACTTTCAAGGTTTCTGTAACTTGCCCTTACTGCTCCCTGCAGTGCCGCTGGGGACACGGATTATTGATTTTCCTGCACGTTTTAAAACGGTACTAGAGAAGCTTCACGCAAGAGATCTGGTAGATTTCCACTGGTGTTGAACACAAAGCTCTTGTGAAATACAAATCACCAGCTGTGCCTGCAAGTCCCCAAGATGAAGCACAGCTTCTGGTCCATGCAGAGCAACTCTCCCTTCCAAGGGATGACAAAAAATACAAATAAAACATCAGTATTTAGATATGTAGCTTCTTGGTTTGTGGCTGCAGGGCAGTCAGTGGAATTATGTCTTCAGTACCAATTATATAAAGAGTGTCTTTCTGCATCACTTATTCCTGCCCAGATAATGCAAGGTATCTGCTCCTGTTCTGGGGCTCCTGATTATCCTTGCACTCCAGAATTATGCATTGCTATTGACAATTTGAACTGTCTTTTTTCCATTGCTATTTTATTTGCAGTTACAATTTATATTTGACACTGGCTAATATTATTTATTACTTAGCATCTTACAATTTCTGGCAAGGAAGCTAATCAATAGAAGCTCCTTGTGCTGCATCTTGAAGAGAAGACCAACATTTAAAAAGTGATGAACCAGGAAGGCATCTTAGGCAGCACATCAGTTCCCAATGAAAAAACCCCAAAATCTCTTGCCCCCAAGAAAACACGCACAAAATCTGATGGCTCTTTCAAGAGCTGGAGCTGTTTGTAAAAGAGCTTCAGGTTTCAGAAAGGATTTCCTACTGTACTGAATGAATGAATGAAAAACCCAGAAGAGACATGCCTCCTCATGGAATCATCACCAGATTTGTTACAATATGGGCAAACTGGACAAGAGAAAGTCATGTGACATCACTGAACTCAACTAATTCATTCTATGTTTTTGCAATTGTAATGTTGATATGAGATGCAAGAGTGGTTAAAGTAGAAGTGGATTTTTAGGAGGGAACTGCCCTGATGGAAAAGTCCTATAAAACGTAATAGGAAATTATAGTCTTTTTGTAGACTTTTTGGACCATCCTATAAAATATAATAAAAAATTATATGCCTGCTATGGAATTTTATACAATGTTCAAAAAGTAAACCATAGATTCTTCTTTGAGTGCTTGCTCGTGTCGATTCCATTTTCGGTGTGTGCGCGCCCGCGTGCACAGTCGACAGAGATTTTTGCCTTACCGCTATCTGTAGGGTCAGCTGTGGCACCCTCTTGAGTGTTGTGCTCATGCATTGGTATATTAGGTGCCGCTGGCCCTACGCCCTCTCAGTTCCTTCTCACCGCTCACGGTTGGTCATAGCCCCTTATCTTGCATTGCAAGAGCATTAGCGGTTCTTAACAGCCTATTGTTATTCATAGTCCTTAGGTACTAAGTTAGCCAATTTAAGTAAGTGTTAGTTGTTTAGCAGTTAGAGTCCCAGCTGGGCCTCCCTCCCGGAGTGGGGCATGCCCCATTCCCCTGGCTTCAAGCCATGTTCGTCATGCAACAGGCTGATGTCTGTCAGTGACCCCCACAGCAGCTGTTTGAAGTGCTTGGGTGAATCCCATATAAAGGACAAGTGCAGGATTTGCAAAAACTTTCATCCCAGAACCCAGAAGGAGATGAACATCTGCCTGAGAGCCCTACTGATGGAGACCGCGCTTTGCCTGGTGTCAGAGCCCTCAGGACTGGACTCCACTCCAGCACCTTGGCATAGGTGCGGAGCACCTCAGCAGCACCGGGATCCTCCCAGCACCATTCTCATTCGCTGGTGCCTGGGAAGTGGCACAGGAAAAAGGGCTCCCAGGCATCATCCAAGAAGGGGAAGGGGACTCTGGGCAAAGGGTCTAGTTCATGCCCCATGCCCACCCCGGAGCTACAGGGGAATACCACTATGGTTGGATCCCCCCCAGCCCAGCCAGGGATGTGACTCCGGCTCCTGGGAGAGGTAGGGGATCCTGACCCCTATGGGGACCTTTGTCCCCCGAGGTAGCCCAGGCAACCAAAAACCTGGTGGGTCTGCCGGCACTGCAGATGTTGCGCCGGACATGGCTAAGGCCCTGCAATCTAAGGGAGGCAAGGCCATGGGACCTCCCCAAAGGGCAGGGGAGCGCCATTGGTCCCTGGATCTCAGGCATTCGTCTCTGTCCCCACGGCTTAGGACCCTGGTCCCATAATCTCAGTCACTGGCTAGAAGGCCCAGATCCCGGCACCGCGCTCTCCTTCCATGGGGTATGAATGCTGGAATTGAGGCACCGTGTCCCCAGTACCGGCCAGTCTCTCACCTAAGATCGCCTTGGCGCTGGTGCCTATCGCTTAGGCGGTCTCCTAGGCATTGGTCCCCGCCAGTGTGGAACTGCTCGCCATCGTGGCACCAATCTTCACTGCCCCGGTACCGATTGAGGGACAGGTGCAAATCCCCACCCACTAGATACCGGTCTCTGACAAGGGTTAGTCAGCAGATGCAGGCCTCCACAGGCCCACTGTGATCACCGGAAGGGGACTGGTCTGAGTTGGAGCCAGGGTTCAGCCCATCACCAAAGGGATCCAAATCCCTGTCGGCCTGTGAGACCAGCATGGCAGCAGGGCCAGTGGCCTGCCCAGTGGCCCTGTTGGAACCTTTGGGAAGTACCAATGATGCTGGTTCCATGCTTCCACCAATCCTCCCTGGCTGCCTTGGAAACCCCCCTGGCACAGCCAGCACTGGATTCGGAACAGGGTTCGGAGTCCATTGTGGGGACAGCACAATGAGCCACCACCCAAGGAGCTGTCCCCAGAAAGGGAAAGGGAATCCACCCCTTCCCCTGCGATACCCTCGTCATCTTCGTCACCAGACGAAAGAGTGGCAGGGCCCTCCCAGACTGGCAGTCCCCCTGATGACTTTAAGGAGCACTAGGCTCTCCTTAAAAGGGTGGCTAACAACTTAAGCCTCAAAATCAAGGAGTTGGCGGAGCAGTCAAGTGACCTGTTCACCATCATGTTGTCTCCTACCCTGGCCCACATCAAGCTGCCTGTCCATCTGTGGGTTCTAAACACAGACCCCATCTTCGATTCCACCCATGTCCAAAAGGGCAGAAGAGAAGTATTTGAATATCTCCACATCCCCCCACCATTGGGGTCGCTGGTTGTGTCCGCAGTTAACAAGAGGGATAGTGGATGGGGGTTCCCCTGGAAGGGGGAGACCCAGAACTGTGGGGGTACTCCTGGGGGCAGCACCCAGTTAAAGAGGCACTAGGGTCCTGGGAGGGACACGGCGGACCAGCAGTAGTGGATCACTGGCCGGCAGAGGGCACTCCAGAGGGCTGGTGAGCTAATTCCCAAGGACAACCAGCAGGAGGCACCACAGGATGAGTCCACTCGCTTACACTGCCTGTATCCACTGCTTCTATGACCAGGCCCAGGTGCCTCCTCCAGCGATTGTAACAGCCCATTCAACCAGGGCACAAGCCTCTTTGGCACCTTTCCTAGCCCAACTGCCGATCCAAGATATCTTTTCACACACTAAGTAGCCTCATTGATTTCAGTGGAGCTACTCGCAGAGTAAGGAGTTACCCAACCCCTCCTCAATGAAGCTGCTGCTTCATGCCTCAAGAGCCCAACCCCCCCAAGTAGAAGACTTGAAGAGAGTCATAGTTACTCCCATAGATTCTGGTAGCTAGTCTCTGAACATAAGTGGCTGCACTCAGCAGTGAGCATGTTGATGTTCAGTAGTGCAGTGGTTCCTCTCAACTTTTGTGGCCCATGTCGTCCTTCCTGGAAAGATTGTGTAGCAGACCAATGTCAGTAGAAATGTACATTTGGGCTAACACTGCTGATTTTCCTCAAATTGCTCCACTCTTCCGATCGGAAAGCAGCACCCTCCGATTGAAGATGGACACTAAACAGGGTCACATCTGGGTGCTACGCAAGACTCTTCCAGTCCCCACTCCTACATCTTCTAGTGTTGGTTGTGTCATGGACTCCAGTCAAGGCTGTTCCTCCTGTGTAAAGTAGAGAGCTGTTGGCCGTTTGGGTTTTCCTGCCTGTAGATATGCATCTCCTTCCAGGAGATAACATGCTGTGCTGGAAGTGTTTGAAACCTCAGGTGAAGAGCTCTGCTCTTTGACATCTGTGTACTATAGGTGCCTTGCCAAGGGCCTGCCTGGAATTCTATCTGGGCAGCTCATGGAGAAGTTTGATGAAAGAATATTTCAGGCAGTTTCCTTGGTATTTTCTTTTCTCCCCACTTCCCATTTTGTTTCCATCTCATTCCCCCCCTTTCCCTGGCCCCTCCTGTGCTCCTACCAGCACACTCTTTAATGTTGCTAATACACCTCATAGATAGTGGGAGGAAACTAATTGCCAAATCAACAAATGATGGCTGTGCACACTTGGAATATGTGGACACTGCAAAAAAGTCCTGGAGCTGAGAGTCTCAGCCTGGATCAGCTGACTCAGGCCTGTGGGGCTCAAGCTTCCGGGCTAAAAAAAAGCAGTGTAGATGTTCCCGGTGGGGTGGGTGGTGGGTCTCAGAAACTGGACCCCAGCCCAAGCAAGAACTTCTACACTACTATTCTTTAGCCCCATAGTGGGAGCCCCACATGGCTGAGTCAGTTGGCCCAGGCTCTGAGACTTGCTGCTGTGGATTGGTTTGTGCATTGTTGACGTATCTGTGGGGATTACATAAAGTAGGAATGTGTCATGCTGCTTTCCCCCATACGCCTCCCCCACTGAATATTTTTGGGTCACCAACAAAGAGGGCTTTATTTTCCATTGGATAAAACACTGAGGTTTTTGTAGCCCCCTATTTCCATGACATGCCCGTGCTTTGGAGCCCATGAACGTGTATTGTCTGTATGCCTCATTTCTTTTGCTGTCAGCTTAACACAATGTTTAGTTTCAGTATCAATAGAGGGAGAGAGAATGGGGAGACAGGGAAAGAGTTTTGAGAAAACAATGTATGGACCCATTCAATTCAGCAACTTATCCCCATTGATTCCGAGATGATGTAGCTCTGATTTGTATCTGTGCTTTTGTCCAGAGAGGGAGAAAGCTGCTCTTTCAAAGGAGCATCACTTGTTGTTTTGCTTACAGGGTTTAGTCTCATCCATCTGATTGCCACCGGCATCTCCTGCTTCTTCGGTTCCAGTCTCTTAACGTTTGTGATCTATGTGTACTGTCAGCGCTGTCACCGACAGTCCCAGGAATCGACTATTATTCACCCAACCACTCCCAACCATCTCCATTACAAAGGCAACACAACCCCCAAGAATGAAAAGTACACGCCCATGGAATTCAAGGTAGGGTACTTTACCAGAAACACCACTGGCAAATTGATAACAGCTGCCTACGTATATATTTATGCGATGGTCTTAATTATAAATGTGTGTGCGTGATCCATAGATAAAATGTATATATGTATATAAAAGAATCTGAAAGAGGAGATAATCTGACAGCATTGTTAGGGCTTGATAAAAAGCAGTAGAAGGAATGGAGAGAATAATGGAAATCTTAAAGTACAAATAGCTAGTGGTGATATTTAGATAAACAGGACGAGATTCTTTAAATACACTGAGGGAATGAAAAATAGGAGAGACTTGGTGAGGCTGTTCCTGGGGCAACAGAATAAGGACCGAATTCTGCCAGCCTTATTTATGTTGGGTAACTCCTTACTCTGCGAGTAGCTCCATTGAAAAGTGTGAAAAGTTGGAAGAATCTGATCTTAAGGAGGTCGGAAGAACTGATAGCAGAACTCACATGCTCCCTTGGTATTTTGTAAGAACATTAGCAATACATGCATGGAGGAGTTGCAGGAGACAATACGCTGGAGAAGACTGAGAAGACTGAAACAATGGTAAACACATATTTGTGTAAAACTGGGGTAGTAATGGATGATGTTTACCAGTAATAGATGAGATTAAGGATCAGACAGCTGAATGGTGACTGCTGAGGTGGCAGGAAGGGAATTTGAGTGGAGCAGACTGACTTGGGGCACAGGAACACAGTGGGGAGGATGGTCTGGAAGGTATAACAACAGAGAACCCCTCCTCCCCCAGTAGTTATGTATCACTGACATTTTGCATATGTTGTCTGTCTGTCTTTTGCTGCTTGCCTGTCTTTCCTGTTTAGGCCATGATCCTGCAATAAGCTCCGTGCAGGCAGACCCCTGTACCCGTAGACTTTGAACGGTGCTCATTGCAGGATCGGGGCCATAGATGGTAAGTTCTTCATGGCAGAGACTGTTTCTATCTAAGTGTCTTCCCAGCACGAGAGGATGTCAGTCCTGACCGAGGCCTTTGGGTGTTAGCACGACACAAATAATAACAACAACAATTATGATAATGGGGCTATACCAGGTAATTGGAAGAGAGTGGCTATTGTTCTGGTACTTCAAAGAAATATTATAAGAGTCTGAAAATTACAGACTCATCTAGTAACTGCGATCTTGACTGAGGTGCTAAGTACTTCCTGATGGGTGTTATGGGCCTCTCCTCTGCTGTTTAGCAGGATTGTGAAGTTTGTAAATGCAATCTCAAAAATACGTTTCCTGGTGGTTTATGATACAGTTGCATGCAATTGAATAAGGGTGCAGCATAATAATGAGAATCAGTATGCATTTGTGCACGGTAAATCATGTCACACAAATTGGATTCCTTTTTTAAAATTAAATAAATATTGATCTAGGTAGAAGGGAAGCAGCAGACAATATCTGGATTTTTGAGAAAGCTCTTGACAAAGTTTCACAGGATGGATTATCCTATAAACTCTCAGAATACAGGGTAGATAATAAATTGTGAAGATGGGTAAAGGATTGAGGCCAGATCCTGAAAGCTCCAAAACCACAGGAGTAAACCTTTCAGTAATGTGACTAGTCCTGGCACAATCTGTAGGTCTGTGGTGGTGGGGTAAGGCCTGCTCATGTGAGTAGAGTTTTGCAGTGCTGTTCTCTTGTTTCATGGGCAGCATGCAGAGGGCTGGAGTGAAAGGAGGATGTTCTTTTTGGAAGTGGGCAAGGAATGGACACTTGCAGGGCCCTATATATTAATATTTTGGTAATGGTGCAAATGTTGCTGTGATGTATAAGATCATTACATTTGCAGATGGTACTAAAATAGTGAGAGTGGCTAAGATTCAGATGGATACAGCTGATTACAGACTAATATTGATTGACTGGGCAAATGGATTATGGGACGGAATGTGTCTGTATCAAGTTGATACAGTTGGGCAGGAATAATGTTAAGTGAAGCACAGTTTAAAATGGCAATGGTTTAGTTAATACAATATCAGAAAAGGACCTGGGGTTTTTGACAGACCAAATATCTCAGTATTTGCTGTTGTGTGCAGCTACAGTAAAGGCTGATAGGATGTTGGATTCTCTGAAGGGAGGAGGTGTATATATATTAGGTAGGAATTCTTAGCATTCATTAGATCACATTCTGGATGTCCAGTTTAGATTACTTTATTTGAAGGAAGGTTTACCTTATTGGAGACAGTGCAAGGTAGGGCAGTGAAGGTGGTTAATGGAAAGGAGGGACTCGCATATAAGAAGTGATGGACAAGATGGGGGTTATATAGAGACTATTAAGAAGCGACACAACTGAAGTATGTAAATCGAAGATCATTGGTCAGCCTAAGAGGTCAGGGTAAAAGGGACTTGTATATTAAGAAGAATTTAAAGAGATCTTATTTTACAGAGGCAGTGGGGAATGAGTGGTATGGACGTCCAGGTGTGGTGAAGGCAGTTGATTTAAATGAAATCCCTTCTCCCTAATCATCACTCCCTCTGTAAAACCGTGTCCCCTTAAAATCTGCTTGCATATAGTTCCTCTTATCTTAAACCCCTACTTCTAGTCTGTCCAACAACCTTAGACCTACACTTCAGTTGAGTCACTTCTCGTTGTTCTCTAAATAATGTAGTGTTAGTGCAGTTGAAAGGAGGTTGCAGGTGTGTGTGAAACGTAAGGCACAGGGGTATTATTAGTTAGTTTTGTATTTGGGAGTAGCTGACAAACTTCAGCAGGTGTTCTGAGGGATTTTGTCACTGCTTATGTTTTGTCCCTTCCTAAACTGATCTGTAGTAGGTGTTTGTTTTGATGGGAGAGATTGTGTCCTGCTCTGGTTTTTAAAAAGGGGAAAATTAAAAATGTTGTTAATGGTTTTTTAAGTTTAAAAATATATTAGATAGAATTATCATCAGTTAAAGAAGGGTCCATGGTCTCTGTGTAATCCTACAGAGCTCTATACAGTAACATGGACTTTATTGTCTTTCTAAATTCACGGGGGCTAAAATTCACCTTCTTAAAAATGGTAAGTGTTCTGGACTTCTGGCTTGGGCCTGTCTGTATTCTAAATGTTTAAATTCCAGTTGATTTTCTGGGTCAGAATAATGCACACCAACGCGGTATGTATGTATGTGCATGCGTATGGGTTAATAAACCTGAGATAAAGGAAATATATGATCAGTTGGCTACTTTGCAGTAAAAGAAACCAATAACGCACATTGACTGGATGCTAACATAAGGCTTGGCTAATGCACAACTCTATTATTTTCTCTATTTTTTTGATACTACTAAGACTTCTGCAACCTTCTTCATTTCATATTCCTCTTGAAATAGTTCTGTTGCCCAGTCAGCAGGAGAACACAACCGAAAGTTTGAGAGTGTTGCACTCAAATGCACAATGCTGAATGCGGAATTGTAAATTGAGGTGAATTTTATATTAAGGTAGATTTAATGAAGGCGATCTTACCAGGTATGGACTGGCATTCTTAGCAGGCTTTGTTCCTTCTGAGAACTGCCCAGCAGCCCACTCTTGCCAAGTGGCTAGTTAGATCTGCACTGGATATAAGGGGGAGGAGCAAGGAGGACCTAGGGTCACAGCTGAGCTGTTCTGAGATAGGAGCCTTAGAGCAGCCAAGCCTGAAGACGAGGCTCAAACTCAACTTTCTTTTATTGTTAAATTCGTTGTTAATAAAGGGGGCTAAGTGTTGACTCTACAAAGCATAGGGACTGAGTTTTAAAATAGTCTGGGAAAGGCACCTGCACATAGGGCCAAAACCAAATCCCACTGAAGTCAGTGTAAAGGCTTCCATTAACTTCAGTGGACTTTGCATCAGGGTCATATTGATTAAGGAGAATGGCATGTTTTCAAGGTTGGGTGCGAGGACAGCTATATAGAGTTTCTTCCCAGCTGTGCTTGTATTGACGTATTTTTTTTTAATGTAGCTTGTAGCTTTATTTTGAAGACATATCCGTATATTTTATAAAATTAAACCTCTCTCTCTGTAGAGATGCCTCAGACAAATTATCAAAGCTTCCAGTTCCTCTACTCTACATCCTGTCTCTGTCACCCCTACTGCCATCCCTTGTAAACCACGGGAAAAACCCTGAAGTTGTTGCTTAAGCAAAACTGCCATCTGCTGCAACGAGAGCTTTATATGAGAGAGGATAGAATGAAAACTGAGTGAGGATTTCAGGATTGGGCTGTGAAGAAACTTGTAAATGTTTGATGTGTCTCCTAGTGCCTGGAGTTTATAGGAGGACATCAGGCCACTACAAAATAACTTGGGTAAGTCTGCGAATACAGGTCTGTCGCATCTTATGCGCATTTAACATGCATGATTTCAGCTTTAGGTGAGCGGCAAAAAAAAAAAAGGGAGAAAAATAACAATTTTAATACTGTACCTGTAGTGCGGACGATTCCGTCCGCCATTCAGCTCAAAGTAATTTTGACTATACGTGGTTTTCGCTTTACGCGCTAACTGCGGAACGGAACCCTCGTGTAAGATGAGACTCGCCTGTATCACACTTGTCCAAACAAAGTTATACCTCTGAATGAAAATACAGCTATTAGAAAATATTCATAAATGGAAAAATCAGTGGAGAGGGATGGCTCAGTGGTTTGAGCATTGGCCTGCTAAACCCAGGGTTATGAGTTCAGCCCTTGAGGGGGCCACTTAGGGATCTGGGGCAAAAATCAGTACTTAGTCCTGCTAGTGAAGGCAGGGGGGTGGACTCAATGACCTTTCAGGGTCCCTTCTAGTTCTAGGAGATAGGTATATCTCCATATATTATATTATATTATTCATTAATTCCCATGGGAGCTATATAAATCAAACAATCTAAATTAAATGCCTTTCAACAAAGTGAGAATAATCCCACTGAGAGCCAGAGACCCATGTAGAGCAGGCACCCTCTGCAAGGGATGCCAGACAATCACATAATATTTTAAGCAACAAAATATCAATATGGAGATCGTACACGAGAGTTTCTGCCTTGCTGAAGAATAAATATTCTGAATGAATCATCAGGCTTAAAGATTGGTGCAGCTTCCAACTGCGTAGTGAGAAATAAAGCTTGAAGCAGACTGTGAATATCTGTTTGGTTTTAAAAATCTGTTTCTTTTGGGTATAATTGTTTTTACCGCTACTGAAAATTGAATCTTTTTTAAAGCTGAGAAGCAGCTGGGGTTAATGTATAAATGACTTTTAGCTACTTTGGGTCCCCCAGAGGTAAGTTTTGCCTAAGGCAGGGGTCAGCAACCTTTCAGAAGTACTGTGCCAAGTCTTCATTTATTCACTCTAATTTAAGGTTTCACGTGCCAGTAATACACTTTAATGTTTTTAGAAGGTCTCTTTCTATAAGTCTATAACATATAACTGAGCTATTGTTGTATGTAAAGTAAATAAGTTTTTAAAAATGTTTAAGAAGCTTATTTTAAAATTAAATTAAAGTGCAGAGGCCCCCTGGCCCCCGGACCAGTGGGCCAGGACCTGGGCAGTGTGAGTGCCACTGAAAATCAGCTTGCGTGCCGCCTTCGGCACATGTGCCATAGGTTGCCTACCCCTGGCCTAAGGCATTCTTAGTTTGTGAGGATGTTTGTTTCTCTCACCCTTGGAATCTCCTATTACCTAATCTGATGTGTTGCTACTTCAACTAAACTTAGCTAACCCACTTATTCCTATGTGGTCACAGCACAGACCATGATATCGTTGTGATGTAAGAATTCCTTTTGTTTCAGTGACCCTTTCATTGTGCATCATTCAAGTCCCAGGAATTGGGCTATACAGTTCAGACATTAGTCAACAGCTAATGAAACACAACTCAGTCAAGAAAGTTCTCAACAGTTTCCTTTTAGCATCTGCCTTGGCTGTGTGTCTTTTTAAAGAGAGATTTAGCTGATGCAATCAGATGAAACAACAACAAATAAAAACAACAGTAAATCAGATTGAAACATAAAATCTGTTTTAGGTGAATTTCATGCTTAATGGAGACTATTTCCCCTGAGCAAAGTGGCATTTAACTGTTTGAATGGCACATCATGTATTTTACGAGTATAGTAAGGCCTGGCGGCTGTATTGGCAAAGGAGCATTGTGCTCTTCATTGTATGATCCAGCAGTTGCAAATATCACATCAGGGAAGTCTAGATTTACATAAGTCCTGCTAGGAAAGGAAAGTAACAGAGCTCCTGTTGGGAGGGAAAAAGGATTAAGCCATGCAACTCAGATGAAATCTATTAGTGTCTGTCTCCCACCACCCCTTTATTTAATTGGGTCAAGTCAAATTGAGCAGTCAGGCATGCCTGGATGTGTGGCTATTATGTGATTATTCTGCCCACGGAGTGATCTGCATCTAGCAGAGGGGTCATTACCCCGTGACAGCAACGTCCTGGAGGACGGGGGCTGGGAGGGGGAAAGCTGCGTCTAGTTTTCACATATGCCTCTGTTCTATAGGTGAATTGTTTAAGATCAGTGAAAACTGCCAGTTAGAACTGGAATGTCTTATCTCTCTGGTTGTCCCTGATAGGGCTCCCCCTTGGAATGTTAAACAGCCGCTCACCATGCTGCTGTACTACAATCTGGTTTCCACTCTAACCATTTTGAAGGCGGGCGCTTCATAGCTTTGCAGGGCTGTGGCTGTGTGGCAGGAATCCAAATTAGCACATCGGTAATTGTCGAGAGAGTTTCTGTTAAGTTCTCTCGCTCCAGTTTTCACTTCCTCTTTGATTTTAAGTCATCTTGAGAACCACCTCCCTGTGGATGTAGGTGCTTCATTCTTGTCCTGCCAGGTGTTTAATGATTACTCAGCTCTCTCCCCCATCCCGATGGTGATATGCATGTGAGCAGGATCTTCGCTATTGTCCCCTACTCAGTGGGCTGAGACCCCCATCAAGTCATTGCAAATGCCAGGTTTGCCTTCGTTGGAATGATATTTATCTATTCCCCACACTGAAAAAAACAGAATTCAAGGAAGAAGAAATGTGGATTCCTGAGGGAATTCAACGATATGGCAGTTAACTGGCTACTGCATATTTATATCGCTGCCCTCTACTGACTAGAACAGGGCTACTCAGTTATGTCCTAGGCTCTTACTACTACAGCTAATGATAGTTTTCCCTTGGCTCGGGGGGCATGGGACTATGATACTGGAGAAGAAAGATGTGTATTCTTCCCTGCACTGCTGCCATGAAGCCCAGAGAGGCAATGGTATGCAGCATAGAGAAACCTGTGAAGTCCTGAGTGGCCATGGACTAATAATAATATAGACAGAATTGGTTAAACCTTTGTGTAAGAAGTAAGGGAACCAAAACAGAAGAACGCTAAGCAAAGAAATTAAGAAGGGGCTTTAGAAATATATGAGGGGAACAATAAATACCAGAGAAAGTATAAGCCCAGTGATCCATTTGGAGGGAGACTAAATTAATTAGGAATCTAGAATAGTTGAGCTACTGAATGGCTTCTTTAACTGGAATAATAAAAAGAGTGAGTCTGGTAATTAGGAAATAATGAGCTATCAATTCTAAGACTTAGGGGACAGTTGTTTGGCACCTTGGAGCAGCTTATGGAAGGGACCCTGCCAACATGCCAACTTTGTGTCTTCCTGACACTCAGGCTGCCAGGCACCAGGGCAGTCCAGAGGAGTAGTTGAGAGCAGCCTCAGTGCTACTCTAAGATGCATTGGTTGCCCCAGCAGTCACATCCCCTATACAGGGTGAGTTTGGCATCGAGTTAACAATGCTGGCCCTACCCCTCCCTCAGGTGCTTGTATACAAGGGGAATCCTCATTAAGCCATCTCTAAAGTTGCTTTGCCTGAGCGTCCTCACTGGATCTCAGGACCTAGCACTAAGTATGGGAATAAAGGGGAAAACTGAATCTGTATCAACAGGTCTGGATGGACTGTATCCTGGAGTCTGTAAGAATTAGCTAATGAACAGCCCCAATTACTAGCATTGATTTATGAAAATTCATGAAAACCGAGGCAATACCCCAGTGCTGTGAAATGCAAATATATAGTACCAAGCATTAAATACAGGAGAACAGAGAGCTTCAGTCCCTCCTTAACTAATTGAATAGCTATTTAACCACCAAATCACAGGAGTAGCCGCATTAATTCCACATGAGTAAGGCCAGCTAGATTTGGTGCGAAGAGGAGATATCTGGAGGCACGTTGGCTTCTATTTCAAAGAGTATTTAAGCACATCCTTAACTTCAGTCCATCCCCATCAAACCATTAGGACTTGAATGCTTGGCTGAATCGGGGTCACACTGGAGAATGAAACCAGGAGCAATGACTGGAATGGGCCATATTGTGCTTTCAGTTATGCCCGTGCAAATTCATTAAAGCCAGTCTTTGTCATCGTTGCATGCAGGGCAACCTGAATTAATTTTTGAGCTGCAGTATCACATACTTTGAAGTGAAGGGTACTTGGGTGGCGATGACAGCTGAACTGAGACCCCCTCTGTGCACCGAGAGAAATCAAATGTGATCACTTCTTTGGCTTCCGAGGCTAGGGAATGAAGGGAATGCTGTTGTCAGATATCCAGGGCTGGATCCCCGTCTGTTGTAAATCGGCATAGCGCCACTCCATCCACTCCACTCACTGTTAGTAAAGTGTTTGGTACAGGGTTGTATGAAACCAGATTTGGCAAATGGATTCAGATTGGCTTGGATTTGAGGGCTGCCACTGAGCCTGAAAATTGGCTGATGGATTATAAATGGTGGGCAGTGATTAGGGCTCTGTGGCTGTCACTGAGGTCACGGAAGTCACAGATTCCGTGACTTCTGCAGCAGCCAGTGTTGCTGACCCCAGGGCCACCCAAGAAGCTTAGATCTCACACCAAAGACAATGCTTGTAGCCAGTCCTGTTGTAAATTATCTAAGGGTTTATTAACCACAAAAAGAACTGAGAGCGTTGTTACAAAGTTAGAGCAGGCAAACATATATACGCAAATGAATTAGTGTGTGGTTTCAAAAGGTGACAGAGTTGTAGTAATATGTCAGCTCTGAATATCTCTTCGGGCTAACCCAGGTTCACCCAGGGATCTCTGCTGCTGTTTCGGAGCCGCCTCCAGCCCTTTCAGAGTCCAAACAGCAAAAGAGATGAGACATTTTCTTGCCAGCTGTTTTTATTTCCTACTTCCAGAATTCAAGCTGATCTGATGAGTCTTTTTGCATGTAGCCTCTTGATGAGTGTGAGGGGGCAATTAACAAAGTCTTTGTATTATAATGTTCCACAATGGTTCGTTTTGATAGGATGACTTGATGGGCAGGAGACATCCCTCCTGACCGAGTTCACAATTTCAGAGCAAGCAATTTTTACAGTTACAAAACAAAAATGTAAATACTTCCTCATAGCATGTGATAAAGAGATACGTGAGATTAATGCCTGCAGCAACTTTTAAGCATTTCATAAAATCTAAACACAAAACACTTTCTGGTAAGTCCAGTACCCATCTTAGCCATGCGGCTACAAGGGGAAAACTGACTGGTTTCCAGCAATGAATTTGTCAATGCTCAGCTGAGGTCTAAAGCCTTGGCAAAAGATGGCACCTGGTCTGCCAGCATCACAGGAGATCACTGAAAAGCAGGAAGGCTGTCAGAGACCTGAGGGAAGTATTGGTTGGCAAATTAGACCCTGTCTTTACTGTGATTTTTTTGTGTGTGCGCGTGCTGGGGTAGCTCTATCTGTGTAACTGCCAGTCTAAATGCACTGTGCTGGTGTGATGTGGGGCTCACACCATCCCAGGTGACTTATCCCAGTAAGTTACCAGGGTAACTTGCACTGTTGCAGCATATACACATTAGGGTTGTTTGCACCAATGTAGTTATGTTGATGTAGGGCTTATCTACACTTGAAACACTGCAACTGCACCACGGTAGCACTTCAGTGTAGATATAGCTATGCCGAGAGGAGAGGTGCTTGCATCTGTCCACCTTCCCAATAAGCGATAGCTAGGTGGACAGAATTCTGCAGAGACATCACAGAGCAGGGAGCAGATAGTCTGTATCTCCACAGCACTGTTAAGACTACAGCTGGAATTTTGTGTCCCACTCCAAACAGCTCCACACTGACAAACAGGAGGGAATTTTTTGGGTGTAGGTTGCTTGGGGCTTCCTTTGTGTCTGTGTAGTTCCTAGCACATTGTGAGTGCTACAGGAAACAAATAACCAGTGATGATAATCATCCAGAGAAGAGTAACAAATACTGGTGAGTCTGAGATCCCAACGAGTGAGAGGTGGACAAATTACTTAGGGTCAGATCCATCACCTATTGATGTCGGTGGAAAGACTCCCATTGACCTCAGTCACCTTTGGATCAGACTCTTGGGGCCCAATTCAGAAAGATATTTAAACACAAGTCTAGCCGTAAGCATGTGCCTAGTTCACAATGGAAGTTGTGCCATTGACTGCAGTGGGGCTAGGATTTCACCCGCAGGGCATACAGCTTAGCGATCTAAATGTCTTTGCACCATCCGGGAGGAGGTGAGCTTCTAAGGAAGACTTGAAAGAAGAGATGCCAGAGGCTCTGAATCTTTTTATAGTTTGTGGCTAATAAATCTGTGGGATTCCGAAGCCCTTTCCAGCATTTGTCTGTATTTTCAGTCGTGGTTATAATGTATAGTGTGAGAGGCATGATACCGTTGGAGCAGGCAGTTGATGGGCGGGAGTAAGCCTTGTATCCTTTGTTTTGTTAGTGCTAGTAAATACCAAGAGGTTTGATTTTAGTCATGTGCTTTATTTATTTTTAATGTAATTGTTGTGCTAATTATTCCCCAATTTGCTGGCTAGTCATAGTGCTGAGATGACCACCTTGCACCACTCCAGAAATGTGCATTCTGCAGGGAATTGTTCATAATCTGAGTCCATTTCAGTAATCCTTATCTATCTTATGTTGCCATGACCCCGGGTAATTTCCTCTCATGAGCAGGGCATGGCTAGCTCCATAAAACATAAACAATCTGTATTGAAAAAGCATTTCACCCAATCTGATTTTACTATGAGGAAAACATGAGCCCCACGAGGAACACAAAAAAGACGAGAGGTTGGATCTGGGATGCTTTATTGTTTATTTCTATCCATTATGTAATTACATTTTGATTTGATTATATAATTCCCTTCTCCCTCCCTCTTTCCTCACAGAAGAAAGAAGTGTCCGGCTTGCTCTCTCAGATCACTGTTACTGCAGGATATTGGGTACTGCTAGCAGGGAAAATGGGAACTACTCATTTTATTCTTCAAAGGTCTAACGTTGTGCCATTGAATTCATGCCCTTGATTATAATGGAAGTAGAATATTAAGCTCTACTTGCATATGGTCCCAATTTGGGCATTGTGGGTTCCTACTGTGACTGAGTGGAGTAGTCTAATTCATGCTGTCTGTCCATAAAGCAGTCCAGTCACTTTGATATGTAGACACCAGTTCTGGGCTATTGCCTAAATCCACTGCACAATGCATGTCAAAGCTTAAAAGTATGTGGAGAGGCTGCAGCACTGATTGGCTGGCTGGCGTCTTGTGTTCCTTTCCAGCCATGAGGTTTAGGACTGATGTGTTTTTAATGGTAGAAAGAGATCTTCCACTCCTGCAGTTGTGTATATAATGTAAGTGCAGTTATTACATTTTAGAGGGATCTTTTGGGGGAAACTACAGTTGGAAAGATATGCATCATGATATAAAACCTCTTAATCCAGGACTAGATTAAAATGTGATTAGGGGTTAATCACAAATGAGTGAGATGCTTTGAAGGGGTCACCTAACTTAAAATATCTGCCATATGTAAAAGAGAGAGACTGAAATATCTGCCAGTGGCAGAAAGATGTTGGGGCAGATTTGCTGTTTGTGTCAATGGTCATAGCGCCATTGGCTTTCATGCAGTTATGACAACTTACACCAGACGAAGAAGATCTGCACCCAAGATCCTAGAAGAGCTCCAAAAACGGGAGAGGAGTCTGAAGTGCAAAATGAGGCACCAGATGAAGCTTACCAGAAATCTTTCTGTATTATTTCACTGTGTTAGAAACGCTGTTACTTTATTGTGCTGACCCAGGGAGGCATTTGGAGGCATATGTTTGGGAGGAAAGTGTATTTATAGCTAATACACTAAAAAAATTGCCCTTTTCACTGGAGCTTGTCAAAAAATGGGGAAAAAACTGAAACGTTTTTGTAAAAAAATTGTCCTATTTTTTAATCAAAATTTGATATTTAGACAAATTTTGATGAAAAAATTGAAATTTGGAAAATTTTTAGCACACATTTATATGTATAAGTAACAAATGTAAATACAGGGCATATATGCAGTTATATCCAAGACCAAACTGGATCAGTACTGTAATAGTCGTGCTATTAAATGTGATTATGTGCTGATAGTTGTGTCAGATTTTAATCCAATCCACTAGTGGATTATCATTTAATGACCTGGACTAAGGGCACAATCTTTTGGTGGGGGGCAAGGCTTATGGCACAGGAGGTCAGTAGTTAGAAAGTCTGAATGTTTTACTTTGCCCAAAGTATCACTAGTAAATGATGAAAACGATCTAGTGAACAAATATATCATTATGCCAGGCATGTTTAAAATACTTACACTTTGTGATGGGTGCGTGTGTGTGTGTGTGTGTGTTAAATAACACACACACATATTCACATACAAAATAGTCCATCTGTATGGAACAGATCCATACATATATTGTATCTTTCAGAGGTTATGAGCATCTATGGAAGGCATTTTTGGTAGCCCTATGCTTTTAAAATTATTGTAATGACAACTATACATTGCTTATACATTTCTGTAAATATTGGGCTATTCAGTGTTCTGCTAGCCCCAGGTTAAGCAGTAGCATTGTCAGGACATATTTTTTTAAAAATTGCTGATAGGGATAGTATGTCAAAATGCTGCACTTATCTCAAACCATCTCACAGCGAGCTCTTCACTTTTCTGAAAACGTCCCTATGTGACAAAGTAATATTCTTAGGACAGAAGAGTCTTTCTTGTGTTTTATTCATATGCCAATATAATACAATAAAAATTCTTATAAAGGAAGAAGTTTAAATTCTGGTGTGTGCTCTTGACTAATGGGTTTCGGTCAGATTAGCATAAACTGCTAGCAAGCCATCTGCTAAAAGGTTCTTGGATGGAGGCTCCTGATGGATATACTGGCAAATATAACTTGGCTTTGCTGATACTGCTGATCTTGAGGCTGGAGGAAGCAGTAGCAGATATTTGATCAATGTGGATTGAGTTGCTGTTTGCTCCTGAGTGAAACAATTTTCTATCTTTCTATATCAATATAGCTTACAGGCATTGTTATCACCATAGATTCCAAGTGCTGCTTCAGAGGCAGGGCAGGATGGGGCTGTGAGAGCCTGAACCCGTTTCCCAGCCGTGTTTAGGAGGGTTCTCAGATACAGCTGTGCTTTGCCCAGGGGGAGTGCTGCCCTGAGGAGAAGGCATCTTACTGCAGTTTTAGAGGAGAGGCAATAGAATAAACAAACCCTGTTGGAGACTCTTGTCTGTTCAGAGTAGGCCAAATGTCCCCTGGGTGTAACTCCACTGGGTTCAGCACACTGGGGATGAATGCAGTCCAGCGTCTGAGCCATGTCCTGCCTTGATGGCGCAACCCATCTTGCACCTGAAGGAAAGTCTTCAGAGGGACAGTTTGTCACCTGTCTCTCATCCCTGCATAGGGAGAAAGGAAAGGAGCCAGGGTTAAATCTTTTACTAATACAAGTGAGGCTACCCAGAGATTTAAATACAATCCCCGTCTGGGTTTGTGGATTTCTAAAATTCGCTGCTGCCTAATTTCTCCTCTTGCAAAAATATCAACCAGTTTCTAGTGCCTGGGAGCCTAACCATCTATTTATTAAAGTAAGACCAACAATATTGGTCTGAAAAACATTAAGGCGCTGTACATTGATTGTACTGATTTAGGGCTTGTTCTGCCATCCTAATATCGCCAGAGACTTATTCTGTGCAGCTAATTGTATTATAAATCCCTTAAAGCATTTTAATAAGTTATTTCCCAAAGATATGAAACCCTCCATCAAAGAACACAGAAGCAGTTGTGGGGTGGTTTTCTAATTAAGTGTTATAGGAAAGTAAAGGCAAAAAAAAGAGAAAATGCCAATGTTAATTAAATGCAATGCTTGCTTTCAGTGACTAGATTTAAAGCATTGCAGGAAATCCTGAAATTTAGTCATTCCAGCTGAGAGCCCAAGGAATAGATGGCTCTGATTTCTCATTTTGAGCTAGAGCTGGGCCCGACCAGGATTTGATCATCATCAAACTTCAGGGGTGTTTAGAGCTGGGGTTTTGAACTGGACTCATCTCTACCCTTAACCCTTAGTGAAATTCCAAGTGGAGACTCAGCTAATCCACAGCTGCCGTGACCTTCCAAGAGCATCCCAACTGAACCACCTGCTCTCACACATCCATATGCTGACAGCCCCCTCCTCACCACATTGTGCAACCCATGAGATTCCCTGAGCATCATCTCAGGACTTGACCATGTAGGAGGCAATTGCCTCACTCATGTGTTCCTCTTGCCCTCATTTATGCATCTGAAAATGTACACTTGTGCTACCACTGTGCAGTTGAGTAGATCTGGCGGTGTTTTATGCTCACTTGGTGAATGAGGACACCAGTGGTACGGTGCGCCGTACTGCTCCATGGAAGGCACTGGCATGTAGTATTTAACTGTACGTGTTAAGTGTACGGAGCTAAATCACACTAGCTAGGAATTAACAATCCTTATGTACAGTATGCATGAATAACTAAGTTCATTTGCTTTGGAAGAGCTCCCCAATAATAATACTTTGCACATATAATGTGCCTTTTACCCAGGGATCTCAACTGTTTGACCAAGCTGGGTGAGTATTTTATCTTCATATTACAAATGCGGAGTCCGAATCTCAGAGATTTCCCAAGGACACACAGAATGTGGCAGAGCCAGCGAATTAAACTCAGATTCCCTGACCACCAGCCCTGAGTGCTAACCAACAAACTGCTTCCTTTATTATTTTGATATTTCTTTGGCTGATTGGGAGCAATGCATAACACTTCCTGTCACATCTGCCTTTCATTTCTAAGGGCAGAAGGCATTCTCATCCCTTTTTGGCCAGTTGGAAATTATTTAGCATTTGCACATCTAAAGTAGGAATTCTGCCCATTCTAATAGTGATGTTTGGTATGGATATAGCACATGATGCTGTTATCTTTAGTCACAGAGAGCAGTGCTTTACTCCCTTGAACCCCCCTCTGAATGACCTAGGACTCTATGCATGAGTAAGGTACTTCTCGGGTTGAGTGAGAGTGGAAGTATTAGGCCCTTAGTGCTTGTTGAGCACTGAGTTAATCATCACATCAGTTCTGGGAGGTAGGTTAGCAAGCATTAACCCATATGGAAACAGGTGATGTCATTTGCCCAAGGTCACACAATTAGTCAGTAGCAGAGCCAGCATTAGAACTCAGGAGTTCCAGACTCCAAAGCCTATATTCAGTCCTCAGGTCCATGCTGCCTTTCAAATGGGTGACATTCTCCACTCCAGATGGCAAGAAGCTTGATCTAGCCAATTACAGGTCTCTGCACCCTTTTTGGAAATAGTGTGCACCTATTTTAAGGGGGTCAGTGAAACATGCATCTTTTATTGCCTCAGAACAAGGGATGAATTCCTTGTTGCAGCATAACAGCAGATTAAGGTGCCCATGTGAGAGATTGAGGCATGCAGTTCTTTTTAAAAATGAAAGCCTGCCATGAGCGTGCTTCAAAAGCTAAATGGATTGCGTGTGTGACTGAAATGACATCGACAACAAGGAAAACAATAAATTTTCTGAGAGGTGTTTCATCCTCCAAAACAGGACTCGATCCTTTTTGAGCTGGAAATATCTGGCATGTCAGTGGATTTTTACAACAAAGGGGAGGGGGAAAACAATTTCTGGTGGCATGAATATAAGTGATTCCATGATAAGGCAGAGAAGGGGGAGGAAAGCCCTTGCCTCTTTTCTAAATTCTAATGGTAAGATACATTTTGTATTTCTCATTTTTCTGCTGCTATTGACAACACTTGTTACTTGGTTGTAGAATTTCTTGAGTCGTTTTAGTTTTTCAAAAAGTGACCATGACTTGTTACTTGTACTGTAGCTGACAGAAGTGACACACTTAATATCGGGGGGTCCAAACCTGGATATCTACCAATGGAGATGGAGATCAGGTAAATGTGCACCTGCTCTTCCAAAGAGAAAAGAAGTGCCATTTGGGTAACTGCTGGGCCAGGGAGTTGGTAGCTGTACAGTGAAGACTTTGGAAGGGAATAGGTTGAGTGTACAGTTCACCACTTAGTCCTGTTTAGGCCCAGCATGGTTGTGTGACAATGATGATCAGACATCATGCCATCTGCTAGGAGAATCTGGGTCTCTGCAGAAGACTCTGGATTCTGGCTCTAGTAATGGCTGAGCACAGATCCACCAAGGCAGAAATGGCAAGAGCTGTGGGTCCACCCACTGACCGACTCCACAGAGAGAGAGAGAGCCATGTATGGTACACACCCATCTTATCCTCCCAGATGGAGGGAAGGTGCCAGTGGCCCAGGATGGAGACGGAATCTGAGAGAGAAAGATCTGAAAATAGGAAAGAACATTTACAAAGCATTTATATATCTCTAATTTTTTTACTTTTTACAGACGCTTAACAAGAACAACTTAATACCTGATGAGAGGACCAACTTCTACCCCTTGCAGCAAACCAACGTGTACACTACAACCTATTATCCCAGTACACTGAATAAATATGACTACAGGCCTGAGGCCTCCCCTGGAAGGACCTTTACCAACAGCTGATGATGGACAGACTGTCCAAGGACTGGATCACTTCCTATATGAATTGTTTTTTAAACTGAGTTTATGGACCAAATATTGGCCCAGTCTCCAGATGTAAATATTGTACAACTAGGGCCTTTTTTTTTTTTTTTTTTTTTTTTTTTTTTAACTGTATTACTTTTAAACAGCACATCTCCTTAAGTTGACAAAATGCTTATGGACCATGGACCATTCTGCATAGACTTTTGTGGATATTTGGCTGGAGATGACACTTAACTGCTGCAAATATTCACAGCTGGATGATCAGTATTTCTGTCTCAGGCTTGAACTGCCGAGGAGCTGATTGCATGCTGTGCTAGGTTTCCACCATGCTACACTATTGTCTTCTCAGACACATTACAGATAGCTCCTTAGAGCAATGGATGATTGTACAGTGACTAGACAATGGCGGTACATTGAATGACACTTCGTTCACAAGATGAGCTGCCTGGGACTCCATCACGGTAGGAGCAAGAACACAGTTTTAGGTTTATAGTGGTGTCTCCAGCTTCACCCGAAGATTCCTTTCACATTGCAGGAAATAGTCTCCACAGTTGTCTTTGGTAACATCCAGTTCAGCTGGGTAAAGAAAACACACAAAGTACTCTACCCAAAGAAGCATTTCAGAATATTTCCAGTCTTAATTAAAAGAAAATGATACAGGCACTGAGATGTTAAGTGAAGTAAATGTTGGACTAATGAGATGTGGACTTTGCATAACAAAGCTGTGCTTACCACTGGAAAAAATGTGAGGAGTGCTGTACATGAGCCATGAGCTTTCTTTGAAATGACATTTACTTTTTTTCCCTCCAAGCTTGATTCTATTCGTATCTGCAAGGAATGATGACCGATGGCCAGGCCCTCCTCTTGTGAAATCACTAGGCTTGGGGCTAATCCTTATTTTATTATTATTTTTTTAGGTCACTTATTTTTTGAAGAGTAAGAAATTCTGAATTTTTGGCACGGTATTTTTCTAAGCAATGTATTCATAGCATACCATGACGCAGAAAGTCTGCTGCACAGTCTTAGTGTCTTCCAGTCAGTACTCCATCAAATAATTATACAACTAATGTGCATTGTTTGCCAATATTTCTTTAGATTTCTCAGCTAGAAACAAACAAACAAAAACCTTGCTACAGCTATTAAATTAAATTGGGACTGTAGCATTATTAAACATTATATCCAGCCTTGAAATGTATTTTTGTGTATGTGTGTGCCTGTGTCCAGCAGAACTGTATTAGACTGTTGCAGAAGCCATGGCGTGTACAACCAGATATGTATGTCTGACATAAGGTTTTGTTTTGGCCAAACAGTACCGCCAGTGCTTAGTGGACAGTTCCATCAAATGTGTTAGCAACGTGAGCAAGTTTGACACTGTTACTGTTGAATGTTTCTTAACTATTTATAATGAACTCCTGAGGCTAAGACTTTTACAATGCCACAATACTGAGCATGAGATAAGAGTACAAACCTAAACATCCATGAGCTCCAAGTAGCTCCAGAACTTGAATTCTTTGTATGCATCTTACTGTAGCAATTACCATATCTGCTTTCAATCATTGACTGGGATGTGTTTGAAGCAGTTTGGGTTCTATTGGTTACATAGGAGAGATTTCACTGTAAGCCAGCACTCAGTAGTTTCTTGTTGCTGTCATTCGCGGACACTTGTTTGGAAGGTGGGGCCGAGATGGTGCTGGTCATTGCACACATACCCATCCACAGAGCTGAGAAGAGGCTTTGCTGTTCATGACTCAAAATGTACAGCTCTCCTAAGGGTGAGGCAGAGCAGTGGTGGAGTAACCTGGTCTTACAGTGGGGGACCAAAAGCAGGAGAACACAGTAACCTGTTTCTAAACTAGTTGAACCCTAATCTATGCTAGTGATCTATAGCTGTAAGGAGATTTATTATAAAATTTCATCAGTGAGCGTCTTACAGTAGCTGAATGACTCCCAATGACTTTTCTGGCAAC
Source organism: Chelonoidis abingdonii (assembly GCF_003597395.2). Lineage (NCBI taxonomy): Eukaryota > Metazoa > Chordata > Testudines > Testudinidae > Chelonoidis > Chelonoidis abingdonii. The sequence goes on from NC_133778.1 coordinate 71,132,340, forward strand.
TGTACCAGTTTAGCAGGCTGAGCCAGGTTCTGCTTCCAGTGACACCAGTGTAAATTGGGAGAAACCCCATTTAAATAAAATTACTCTGGATTTATACAGCAGTATGACTGAAAGCAGATTCTGGCTCTAAGAATTTGGCTGTACTAGTTTCTTCCACTTATTCAGCTAGATCAAAAGAGGCAGACACTGGTCACAAAAGCCCCATTGATTTTCAGTGGGAGTTAGGTACCTAATTCCCTTAGGGCTATGGAAAATCCCAAGATAAAGTTATAGGACTGGTGCAGAGCCTGCCTGGCTGACTACTGTTGCACTAGACATGTCTAATGGCAGCAGTTCTAAAGGAACGATTGGTGCTCAAGATCACTGTAGGCATTACAAGCTAAGGTCATTTCTAAGCTTCCATTTCAGGTGGTTCCCTGTGTTGGAGAGTTATACGGTTATTGTTTATTTGGCAGGATTACAGCTGCAATTCTCAGAGTTGCGAGCAAGTGAGTTAAATCTTGCAGTTATTTTAATTTTTTTTGGTAGCGCAAACATTTCCATTTGCAAAAAAAAAAAAAAGCGCCATGTAAGTGCTGAAATTATTTAGTTTTTCAACTCAGTGAGCAAGATCACTGCTTCCATTGTGCTCAAAAAGTGCATATTTTATAGTATGTATGGGCAATGGGGTAGGTTATATTTTCATCAGGACATTTCAGAGTCATTCTTATTAGCCATCTGAATGGCTTCATGAAATTGGCAATCACAGCGAGAATCTGTGGCCTCCATTTGAGCAGAAAGTAGAAGCAGAGGGAGGAGAAACTCTGAACTCTTATTACTCAATTAATGTTTGTGTGAGAGTGCAGTGCTGTAAAGGCAGTGTTAATGTGATGTGAGGGTTGAATTCCTTCTGTGCTCTTCAGTGTTGCCCAGGTTAATGACACAATATACAATGATATTCTATTTGGTTCTAGCAGGTAAATTGGCAGCAGATCATCAGATCTGCCATGTCCATACGAGATTGAATTGCTTCTGCAGCAGCCTGACGTTAAACTGCTTAAATTTCCCATTCTTAAGCTCATCTAAAAGTATACACAGTGTGTTGGAAATAGCATTGCTCTAGCACCAAAGGTTTCTAACAGCAGCTTTGGCTTTTTTTTTTTAAAAAACTTTTAGAAAAAAACAAAATGCTGATCAGTTTTTTAGCAAGAAATTGGGTTGACCTTGCAGCCTTAGCTCACTGCAGATATTTTGGAATAGGATTCAGCTGTACAGCATGTTGAATGCAGTAAGTGTCTTGCACCCAAATGTGTAGGGGGGTAGCATTTAACAAGATCGTTCTTTTTCCGCCTCCATATGAGAGATGCACTACTCCCTTGCTCTAAAGGTTGCATGTATGGAGTGAACGATGCCCCACTGTAAAACTGCTGTTGCACTTCACTGGATTGAGATGCAAATTATAAACATGCCACCCCTTTATAACTTGCAGCTGCCTCCAATAGACAAGACTCCCACAGGTAAAATACCTGGAGAAAGGGGCACTGTTGTCTAAAGATGCACTTGTGAACATTTGTAAATATGAGTCACTCGCTCTTCTTAAACATGTGAAATGTACAAATACCAGAAAAGAATGTGTATGGTGTAATGACTGCTGTTCTTAATGCCTTATTTTGAGAAAATGAAATAGAAGTTGTATTGAAATCAAGGTGGAGTGGTAATGGAGTCCATTAAATGCCAGATGTGGTAAAGATGATTAGGACACCTCCCATGATTAATCTAAGATAAGCCCACGTGAATATGAAATTGCTGTCCACACAGATCAGTGTATTCTTTGTACCAAATGTCAGATTTGTTTATACATATAAAATGTAAATTTAAAGTTTATGTCACAAGTGTAATAGTGTGGATAGCTGTCAGTGGATAGCTAGGGTATATATTTATAATATATACACACACACTTTCTCCATCCATGAAATGCCTACAGAGAAAATTTAGACTTAGAAAGGCAGTGCTAGTGTTCAAATTCCATACGGAAAGACTGAAAATAAGGATTAAGAAACCCCATGTTCTTTTCATTAGATATAGCAAAATACATTTTATAACTAAATATAATTTTTTAAAAATTGAAAATAAAATTGCTTTGTTGTCGTTACAAATGCCCATTCTCCATAAAACATTCTGGCTAAGAATAACTAAGTAAACAATTTTTGTAGCTCGGTGATGCCACCGGACAACTTGTTGTTTTTGTGGATACAGACTAACAGGGCTACCCCCTAATTTTTGTAGCCACTCAGTGGATGACTAATCAGCCTGAGGCAGCTGTGTGTATCACTCTTGAATTCAACTACAAGTAGATACTAATTATGCAAACGAAGTAGCAAGTTAGAACAACAAAGGGAAAGTAAAAGATGTCAAACTGGATCTGGAAGAAATTTTCACTTGTATGTTGAAGAGCTTTGCAGTTGAGTGACAGCATAATAGTTTAATAATTTCCACACAGGACTGTTGTCATACAGCTTAAGAGCTAGACCCTGCCACCTCCTCGGTTGTGATTTTCAAGGGGTCCTGACAGAGCAATAGGAGACGATGTAGCTAATGCCTTTGGGTACCTTTGTAATCCACAGCCTTGCCTTCTAGGTTAGCCCTTGCCCAGGGACATCAGTGGGACTCCCTGAATATCAGGCATGATCCAGCACCCACTGGAGTGGTGGGAACATTGATTTCCAGGGGTGTAGAGTAAGGGCTATACCCATCTGAGCAGTGGTTTTGCAGGATTTGGCCCTAGCTGAAGGGGTTGTTTTGATAGCTCAATGAATTTTCAAATGGGAACAGCCTCGTATAGGTAAATCCCTCATTTAAGCCAGTTAAGAGCAAACATCAAACAATTCTGAGGTCAGATAAGCACTGACCATGTTGGATGCTGTCCATAGCACTGGAGCCTTCAAAACGGCACAAGGAAACTAACAAAAGCAAGCCCTCGTGGAAAATCCGGTATCTTCATTCTCCTGGCCACAACATTGTAAGGTAGAGCCTTTCTTGAAGTTGTAACTGCAGTTCTGGTTCCCAGCTGCAGACGACCTAGTCTCATCATTGTAATCAATGTTGAGTTTGCTTCTAGAACTTGATTCCTCATCCCAGCCCTGTCTGGTATTTACTTTTACCAAACACATTGTTACACTGAAACCTCAGTGGGATGGGGATGGGGATGCTGTGCACTATACAGGCCACAGCATGAGGGAGAGGTCAGTGTGTCTAATAACTGAAGCAAAAGGGCTTTCAGTAGAAATATGGCAAAACATTGGGGGAAAAAAGCCACCCAGCTGCATGATCTTGTGGGTTTCACCTACATGCAACTCATCTCTAATAACATGCATATATTTTGAACAGATAAGCCACTTAATCAGAAACAACCTTTGTCGCAGGGGTGAGGAGGGAGAGACAGAGGCAATACTGGATCTTTGATATACAGGAAATTGTTAGCAGAAAACAGTATATTTACCCTAAAAAAGGCAAATCGGGCAGGTATTAGTGGACTCTTAGTGTGAAGGCACATCACCCTTCCTATGCAATTGAACACAATGGTACTATGAGTATATAAGGTGACCTAGACCGTAATCGCTGCCTTTAGACACTGTGAATTTGGGGGGGGGGTACTCTGTATTTTTATATATTGTACAATGTAAAGAGTAATTCAGAAATAAAACAATCACCTGGGGAGCTTGTGAGTCATTTCCTCTCAAAAAGATGTAATGTGAAGTCACCAAAGATTTGACAGGCAGCCTTCTCCTGGCAATGCTAAATACACGTTACAGATGGCAAAACACATCCCAGAGCGCAACTGGCCAGTCGGGCCAGGTTTATAACTTGGAATATGTGTAAATATCTAATCCCTTGCTGACCACAATCCCCTTATTGCCTGAGCCATGACACAGAATTGCATTTATCACAGTTCTAGTCTGGATGACTACATAAGGTTACTGGGTATAAAATTAAATTCAGCTACACAATGCAACTCCAGCTAAACAAACCTGATTTTGTTCAGCATTCCAGAATAAAACTAAACCACCAAAAGCCCCTCCTGCCACTCTCCCACACTTTAGGTGCATTTGACTCACAAATCTTATTTCAGAATAAGGTGTCAAATGGGCCAAACTAAAGCTTTGAATCAAGTGACTCTGAACGCTGGTGGATTTGAAATACAAATCCAGGTCTGATTCTGCGGCATGACTCTGCTCCCTGGCTCCTGTATCACCTCTACTTTGTCCAGGGACCCACATAACTAGTGTCCTAAGGACACAGTGTTTTGTGTTTTGTTTTTTTAAATTGTATCAAGTATATTAGCTTGTTCCAAAGATATAATCAACATGCTGATCCTTTCAGCTGTATAGTTCCCACTTAGACTGAGACTGTATTCCAGCTCCTTTGCAATTGTTACATATCACAGTGAGAAATTGTAAAAATGGGCACATTTTTGATTGAAGGCTGATCATAGCCTCTTACTGGAGAATGTTAGTGCTTTCATCCCATTTATTAATCAAAATAAAGACTAAAAAGTGACAGAAACATTTTAGTTTGTTTCAAGACAGCTGAAGACATATATTGTAGTTTTATACTGAAAATTACACCATACTGTCATAAAAAAATAGATTGGATTGCTAACAACCTGAAACATGCTACACCTGCATATGGAATACCTTATCCCTAGTAAAGCATAAGCTATCTTTTGGGTGTTTTCAGATGCTCAAGTGTATGTGCAAGAATTTCTTTTCAAACGCAGACCATCAAAACGTAATTGAGAGGCACATCAGTAAAAACAAACTTAGTGGGAATCAGATTTTTTTTTCCCGTTATTCCTACACTTGAATTTGCATAAGCAATTCAAAACAAAACCATTTAGAAAGCAAGACACTTCTGTGTAGTGAATTCTCAAATCGGAAACTAAAAACCTATGCTGAGCATATTGTTTTTCTAGCTACTAATTTGAGTCATTAAAGTAACAGGCTCACTTTGTTCCACAGTGCATGTTATTCTCACCCACCTTCACTGCACTTCACAACTCTACGTATTAGTAAAAATATCTAATACTAAAAAAAATTGTAGAAATACCTCATGCCTATGGGTAAGTTTGTTTAGGGGCACTCTAAAGCTGAATATTGGCTTACAAACAGGCCAAGTAAGTGGTTCTGAGCTGGCACAGAGTGTGAGGGCTCGAGCTTGCAATATGCTGAGTGTTCTGGCCCTCCTCCAGCAAAGCAATTAAACACATGCTTAACTTTAAGCACCTTGAGTAGGCTGGCTTTGCTGGAGCAGGGCCAAAATGCTCAGCCTGTTGCAGAATTGAGCACCTACTGTCTGGGATGTTACTTGCCTAACTGGAGATGGCTGAAGGGGCAACATCAACAATAGCTACTGGACCTGCACATCCATTAGCAATGACAAATCGCTTGCTGAATGAATACAGCAGACAGTGGGATAGTGCTGGAGTTCAGTGGTCTTTGTGTCTCCATTAAAGGAATAGCCAGGCTATCTAATCCACCCACTGTTTTTCTCCCATGCCTAATAGCACAATATCTGAGTCCTGGCACTTTATTTTCTCTTCTGGCCTGTCCAGTCTTACACAGTGGGGTTATAGTGAAAACAAAAACATGCTGATGCCTCATCTATGTGACCAAGATACACTTTGGAGCAATTAAAAGTCCTTAAACATTGCAGTTTGAACCAGATTTACAAACACAGTGTATGATTGATATATTAGTCTCTTTCTGCTCTTTGTTTTATACACACACACTTGCTGGGCACAAAGCTGCTGCTTCGAGTGATTGCTCAGCTGTATTCCATAATAGATCTGTGTGCTCCCCACATGCACCCGTGCTGGAAGTTTTCCCCCCAGCAGTACCCGTAGGGGAGCACCCAGCAACCTCTGGAGTGGCGCCTCCATGGCACGGTATAAGGGGAGCTGTGCGCTCCCCCCACCCTCAGTTCCTCCTTACCGCCACTGCTCTGCTCCAGCTTTGCTGTGGCTCGTCTCCAAAACTGCTGTTAGTTCAGTGTATGGAACCTGTAGTTAGCGTTTAGTTTAGCTAGAGTGCCTGGGCCGGGCCATGCCCCACACGCCAAGTTTTAAGTTGTGCGACACTTGTAGGCGATCTACACCACTGAGTGATCCGCACAAACTGTCTATGCTGTTTGGGGGAAACCCATATCTGTGATCGTTGCAAGATTTGCAAGTCGTTTAAGTCTCGGACCAAAAGAGAAAGGGACTTTAGGCTCCGGGCTATCCTGATGGAGTCAGCGCTGACCCTGGCTCTTCACTGAGTCGGCACTGGGCACTGTGGTGTTGGTGTGTGGCGACCCTCTGGTGCAATCAATTAGTCGACAACGCTCCCCATCCATGGGGCATGCCAAGAAGGCTAGGAAGAGGCCTCCTTCGCCGTGGCACCAGAGTAAACCCAGAACAGAGGCCAGACTCACGTCGGGTAGTCCTCAATCCCCACCGGCCTTGAGGCCTCCAACTCAAGTCAAGTGGAGTGTCTGGATGCCCTCCACAATGTCCCGGGTTGCCTGCAGGGCCTCCAGTATGTCCAGGTTGGTACCAGGAGCACTGCTGATGTTGACCCCGTACTGCAGAGGCAAGCCGCCGCTGGGATCTCCGCAGTTGCCTCTGGTGTCAGTTGAGGGAATGTTCCTGATGCCGTTCACTGCCCAGTGACCATTCAGGGAAAATCCACGTGGATCACCCTCGATGCCCACCAGGCTGTCTGATTGGGTTCCGTCTGACCGAGACACTCGACAGTGCTCCGCCTTGAGAAGCGAACACCGACGGGACTGAGGCAGATGTCTCCAAAGGTCCCTCATCTTGGAGGGGCTATTGCAGCCGGTAACGACACAAACATCACCATCATTCCTGTTCAGCTCCAGGACCCAGCCAAGGCACCGCCTCTGCAGCCCTGGGTGCCGATTATTGGCGTCTTGCCGTCGCAGGTCTGCCCGCCGGAGCAGATTGCGGAGCACCTGTTACCAACAGTACCGGTCCTCCATGTCGGGATTGCAGTCCTGTAGTTGGCATCGCTCCCAGCGCCGCCACTCCTCCTGGTCCAGGGACAGCAGCAGGCCGTATGTCAGCCCGGCCTCCCTTCGTAGTTGTCCTTTGATGGGTCAGGCCAGCTAGGCCGAACAGCCGGCTCCCGCCAGTGCCACAGCAGGTGCAGTGGCACAGGGCTCCATGGCCTGCAACGCAGCCCCCGGGGGGGCTCACTCAGTGGCCAGAGCCTCCAAAGGACCTTCAACCTCCATCTCCAGACCTCCAAGGAAGGAGTCAGCGGGACATATATCCTCAGCACCGTGGCTAGGGATCGACCAGGTGGTGGACCCTCCAGTGCTAATGGACAACCAAAGTACTACACCGGCCTCCTCACTCACCACAATGAGGTGATTATGGCCCCTCCTGCCTCCGTCCCACAGGAGGACTTTAGGGCGCACCGAGGGTGCATCAAGGGTGGCATCAAGCCTCCACCTCCAAGCAGAGGAGATGGAGGAGCCCTCAGACTCCCTGTTTAACATGCTGTCCTACTCGGTACCAGTCAGGGTGGCCTTGCCTCTCCATGAAAGGTGGCGAAAATTTCAAATGCCCTGTGGCAAACCCCGGCCTCATTGGCCCCTATCTCTAATAGAGCAGAATGCAAGTATTTTGTACCCGCCAAGGGGCAGGAATACTTATGCACCCACCCTGCTCCTAACTCCCTGGTGGTGGAGTGAGTTAACCACAGGGAATGTCAGGGCCAGCCAGCCCCTACCCCAAAAAAAAAAAAAGATTCAAGGAGGCTGGACTCTTTTGGAAGGAAAATTTATTCCTCCTCGAGCTTCCAATTATGGGTGGCGAACCATCAGGCTCTCCTGGGCCAGTATGAGTTCAATCTGTGGGACTTCCTGCCCAAGTTGGAGGACTCCCTCCAGGAGCGGTCAAAGTGCTGGTGGAGGAAAGTACAGCGGCTGCCAGGGCAACCCTGCAGGCAGCTTTGGATGCAGTGGACATAGCCGTGCGGCATGAGAAGGGTGTCGTGGCTCCTGCTCTCTGGGCTGTTCAGCGAGGCGCAGACCTCCCTGCAGGACGTCCTGTTTGATGGCAAAGCTCTCTTTGTTTGTGGAACAAACAGATACAAAGCTGCATGGCTTGAAAGACTCCCACATAACCCTCCAGACTCTGGGTCTCTGTGTTCCAGCTCCGGCTCAACCTAAGTTCAAGCCACAGCAGACTCCCGCTCAGGCCACCCACCCAAAATATGAGACTGCTTATAAGAAGTTGCGGGACTATAAGAGGCGCCCACAGAGGCAATGTTGTCCTGCCTCCCAGCCTGAGTCTTCCAAGGGCAGCGGGGAAAAGGCGGTTTTGATGTGACGCTCAGGCGCCCTGCCAGTTCTCATCCACCTTCAATAAAGCTTCCTTCTCCAACCGGTTGTGTGCTTTCCTCTTGGAGTGGTCACGGCTGACCCCGGACCGATGGGTCCTCAACACCATCTCCCGGCGCTACACCCTCTGGTTTACTTCCAACCACTCCCCACCCCCGTCCCTCCTGGGGGACCCCTCGCACGAGGCTCTGCTCGAGCAGGAGGTGGGGCGGTGGAAGCGGTCCCCAGGGAGTTCAAGGGCAAGGGGTACTGTTCCTGCTATTTCCTTATCCCAATGGCCAAAGGGGGGCTTCCAAAACATGGTGAAGCTCAAGTTCTGCATGGTCTCCCTGGCCTCCATCATACCCTCCCTGGATCCCGGGAACTGGTATGATACCCTTGATCTGTAGGACGCATACTTCCACATTCATATATTTGAGGGGCACAGACCCTTCCTCCATTTCACGGTGTGGCAGGAACACTACCAATTTACAATCCTCCCGTTTGGCCTGTCCACTGCCCCCAGGGTATTCACAAAATGTATGTCCATGGTGGCAGCCTACTTCACGCGCAGAGGGGTCCAGATCTTCCCCTGTCTAGATGACTGGGTGGGCAAGGGCAGCTCCTGGTCACAGGTGCGGGATCATGTGGCACTCCTTCTGTCCATCTGCACCACTTTGGGCCTGTTGGTAAACACCACCAAGTCCACATTAGTCCCAGTTCAATGCATAAAATTTATTGGGGAGTCTTGGATGCCTCATCGGCCAGAGCCTCCTTCCCACCAGACAGGTTCGAGGCCCCGAAGGGGCTCATTGACATGGTCACAAGGTTTCTGGTGACAACAGCCAGAGCGTGCCTCCAGCTCTTGGGTCACATGTCAGCGTGCGTATATGTGGTCCATCATGCCAGACGCAGGATGAGGCCCCTCCAGCGATGGTTGGCCTCGGAGATCTCCCAAGCCAGGGACAGGATGGACAAAGTCCTCCTGGTAACCGAGCCAGTGATCACTTCCCAACAATGGTGGTCCTCCCCGAGAAACATGCTGCAAGGGGTCCAGCTCAGGGGCACAGCCCCGTCGCTGGAGGTGGTGTCTGATGTGTCGGACCTGGGATGGGGAGCCTGTGTTGGGAACATTCAGATCCAAGGTCTGTGGTCAGCTCAGGATCTGACCCTCCACACACGTCAAGGAGCTCAGGGCGGTACGGCTGGTGTGCATGGCCTTCCACTCACACCTGGAGGGCTGGGTGCTCAGGGTTCTCACGAACAATACAGCCTCAATGTTCTACATGAACAGGCAAGGCGGGGCCTGATCCTGTGCCGTGAAGCCCTCAGGCTGTGGGATTTTTGTATGGCCCATGACATCTGCCTATAGGTCTTCCATCTGCCGTGCACCCGGAATGTGCAGGCGGATCGCTTGAGCAGGGACTTCTCCTCTCAGCACGAGTGGTCTCTCCACCCAGAGGTGGTGCACAGACTTTCCAAGTGTGGGGAACTCCCCAGGTAGACCTGTTTGTGATTCAACAGAACCGTCGCTGCCACCAGTTCTGCTCCGGGGGGGGGGCGGGGGCTGGGACAGGGCGCTATCTTCGATGCCTTCCTCCCGTCCTGGTCAGGCCAGTTTCTCTATGCCTTTCCCCTGTTCCTGCTAATCAGCAAGGTCCTGGAAAAGATAAAGATGGACAAGGTCCAGGTCCTTCTGATTGCCCTGGCATGGCCCAGGCAGCAGTGGTATGGGACACTCCTGGACCTGGCAGTCTCCCTGCCATGGCCGTTGCCGTACCGCCCAGACCTGCTCTCCCAGGACCAGAACCGCCTCCTCCACCCCAATCTAGCAGCACTTCACCTTATGGTGTGGCTGCTCAATGGTCAGGTCGGGAGGAGAGGACGTGCTCGGAAGGGGTTCAGCACTTCCTCCTAGAAAGCAGGTGGCCCTCCATGTGCCAAGCCTACTTGGCAAAGTGGTCTCAGTTTTCCAGATGGGCAAACAAGCGGGGCATTTCCCCAGTGGCTCCTCCAATCCATCTTATTTTGGACTACCTCTTCACCTTAGATCCCAGGGCCTGGCACCCTCGTCAGTCAAAGTGTGCCTGGCAGTCATATCGGCCTTCCATCCGCCAGTGCAGGGCCACATGGTATTCTCCCATGCTATGACTGGCCAATTCCTTATGGGGTTAGATCACTTCTTCCTGTATGTTAGGCCTCCTGTCCCGCAGTGGGACCTAAACCTGGTTTTGGCCCATCTCATGGGGCCCCTGTTTGAGTCACTAGCCATGTGCACTTGGTCACACCTCTTGTGCAAGGCGGCCTTCCTGTTTGCTAGGTGGGTCTCGGAGCCCTGACTGCCGAGCCCCCATACACGATGTTTAATAAAGGTCCAGCTCTGCCCACACCCTTCGTTCCTCCTAAGGTGGTCTCCGCCTATCACATGGGTTAGGACATTTTTCCACTGGTCCTCTGCCCCAAGGCCCATGTGTCCAGTGAGGAGCACCGCCTCCGCACGCTGGCTGTGAGACGGGCTCTGTCTTTCTACCTGGAGCAGACTAAGCCATTTAGAAAGTCCTCACAACTGTTCATCGCCTCAGCCAAGCACATGAAAGGTCGGCCGATCTCCACTCAGCGGCTCTCCAACTGGATCACCTCATGCATCCGTACCTGTTATGACCTGGCGGAAATCCCAATTGTGAAGGCTCACTCGACTTGGGCGCAGGCCTCGTCGGCTGCCTTTTTGGCCCATGTCCCCATTTAAGACATTTGTAGGGCTGCCACGTGGTCTTCAGTTCACACATTCACCTCGCACTATGCGATCGTCTACCAGACCAGAGATGATGCCAGGTTCGGCAAGGCTGTGCTCCGTCCCGAGAATTTGTGAACTCCTACCCACCTCCAACAGATATAGCTTGGAATCACCTATTATGGAATACACATGAGCAGTCACTTGAAGAAGAAAAGAGAGTTACCTTTTCCGTAACTGGTGTTCTTCGAGATGTGTTGCTCATGTCCATTCCACATCCTGCCCTCCTTCCCGGTTGTCCGGCAAGAAGGAACTGAGGGTCGGGGGAGTGCACAGTGCCTTATACTGCACCATGGAGGCACCACTCCAGGGGTCGCTGGGGCATTCCCTATGGGTACTGCTAGGGGAAAATCTTCTGGCACCGGTGCACATGGCAAGCATGCACACCTATTGTGGAACAGACATGAGCAACACATCTCAAAGAACATAATTTACGGAAAAGGTAACTGTCTTTTTTCGTCTTTTGAAAATGATTTTGGTAGATGTTTCTGGCCTAGTGATCTGGATCCTCCTGGGATGAGCTCCTTTCTCACTGGAATATCTTTTCAAGTACACTATTGACTTTCTCCTCCAATCATTCAGCTCTGAAAATGTAACCACCACTTATCCTGCTGTCACAAAGTGCTGCAAACTGTTTTTAAATCACACAACAGATTTCTACAGTTTGAAGGTGCTAATCGGATGCCCTCCTCCATGTCCATTAATAATCTCTGATTTGCAGGAGGCCAGTGTATTTGCTAGAATTAAGCATTTTGGGAGGGGACTGGACCCGTTCTAGGGGTAAGTCTTTTCTTGGTGCAGCTGGGCTGCTGCTTCACTCACAGCTATGACAAAATGAATGCAATAGAAAATAGAGCCCTCAGGCTGATTTTCTGCACCCTCCACAGCTCTGAGTTTATTGGAATAGCTATTCCAGCTGAAGGAACTATGCAGATGCAGCAGGAAGATATAGCTCAGTCCCATCCATTCCAGCAGGGGGCTCCAGAGCAGCAATATTTCCTGGAGTAGTAATGGCTGCCACCAACAGGTGGCATCAAGGTAAGCGACAAAGTCCCACCAAACCAGTGTGGCAGCTGCTAGCCAGTTTCAGGCTTTAGCATGATTTTCAAAGACAAAGCGTGGAACATTTAATTTGGTTCCTTAAGGGTTAATACACACTGTTGCACTTACGATAGTTGTTATCCAAGAATGACTTCATTCAATTATCCCTCTTTGGCAGTGGAGACCTTACTGTTCTTGGCAGCTTTCTGAAGGAATCATAACATAATGTGTACTTTTGTGTTTCCCCTTTGGACATTCAAAGCCACATTTTAGCAAAAGTTCTTGGTTGCAACGTGTTCAGATATGTTTTGCTATGGATTTGGGAGCAGAACAGCATTTAAAAGAGAGAAGTTTGCTGATGTCATGGGGTAGTCTGAGCCTTTGAAGGTACTGAAAATAGCACAGAGCAACCCCCTTAAAGAGGCAGGAAGTTCGGAACAGAATCCAGCATGGAAGAGAGACCTGCATTGCCTACAGCAACATCCAGTCTAGCGACATGAACCAAAGCACAATGGCTGAGAAAAGTATGTATTGAAAGTCCACATTGCAGCTGTGCAGATCTCAGCAACTGAAATGTCTTTGAGTATGGCTATAGATGTAGACCGTGATATAGAATGTGCAGTCGCTCATAGGGGAGACTGAGCATCAGCCAAATCATAACAGTAACACATCCACAGCAGGGTTGGGCAAACTACGGCCCAGCAGACAGTTTAATCCGGCCCTTGAGCTCCCGCAGGCTTGCCCCACTCCGTGTGGCTCCTGGAAGCAATGGCATGTCTCCCCTCTGGCTCCCACCCATAGGGGCAGCCAGGGGCTTTGCACGCTGCCCCCACTCCAAACGCCACCACCGCAGCTCCCATTGGCTGGGATCAGCAGCCACTGGGAGCTGCAGGGGTGGCACCTGCGGACGGGGCGGCACCTGCGGACGGGGCAATGTGCAGAGCTGCCAGGCTGCACCTCCGCATAGGAGTTGGAGTGGGACATGCCACTGCTTCTGGGAGGCGCTTGAGATAAGTGCTGCCCAGAGCCTGCACCCCTGACCCCCTCCCATGCCACAACCCCCTGCCCGAGCCCTGACCCCCTCGGTCGCAGCCCGGAGCACCCTCCTGCACCCCAACCCCCCATCCAGAGCCCTCATCCCCAGCTGGAGCCCTCACCTCCACTGCACCCCAACCCCCAATTTCGTGAGCATTCATGGCCCGCCATACAATTTCCATACCCAAAATGTTTGCCCACGCTGTGTGGACATAGTGGATTCCCCTAGACCTATCTGCAATAGAAACAACAGATGTAAGGGATTTCTTGAATGGTCTGATTCAGTCCAAGTAAAAGGCCAACACACTCTTAACACCTAGTATATGGAAGGTAGCTTCCTATGTAGACTGATGCAGCTTAAGGAAAGAAAACTGGAAGGTGAAAAGTCTGGTTAATATGAAATTCAGAAGAAATTTTAGGTAAAAAATTTGGATGGGGGTCATACTTTCTCCTTGGAGAACACATTAAATGGAGGGGCTGCTATTAGAACCTCCATCCCGCCAACCTTCTGAGCAGAAGTGATGGCCACCAAAAAGGCCATCCTCATAGATAAATGTAACAATGAGCATGTAGTGGCTCAAAATGCTGTTTCATGAGATGGTGAAGAACAAGGTTCAGATCCCAAAGTGGAGTAGGATCTCTAATTTGTGGAAAAAGATTTGTAAGACCTTTCAGGAACCTCATTGTGGTCAGATGGGCAAAAATTGAGAAATCTTCTATTGGTGAATGGAAAGCTGTTACTGACACTAAATGAACCTTGATGGAACTCAAAAGACCTGATTTTTTCAATTCCAACAGTTAATCCAAGATTGTGAAAGAGACGAGTGGATAGGTGAAAGATGATGGTGGTTACACCAAAGATGATATCTCCACTTCTGGAGGTAAGCAAATATTGTAGATTCCTTTCTGCTATTTAACAGCACATGTTGTTCTCCCAATGAACAAGATGCCTCTAGTCCAGAGAACCACTGAGGAGCCATTCTTGGAGTTGTAGAATGTTCAGATTGGGGTGAAGTGTTCAACAAGCATTCTGAGATAACAGTTGAGAACTGATTGGGAACTGCCACAGAGGATATGAGATGAATCTGAGGAGGTAAAGAAAACCAAACTTGTCTTGGCCAAGTTGGTGCAATCAAAATGATCCTGACTTCGTCCTGCTTGATCTTGTCGAGAACCTTTATAAGCAATGGAGTTGATGGATAGACTTAAAAAGATCCTTGGTCCATGTAATTAGATAGGTGTCTCCTAGAGGCTGGGGATCAAGTCCTTCTTTGGAACAGAATTTTCTGCACCTTGTGTTGGCTGCAGTGGCAGCCCCTCAGCTATGAATACTTTGTTGAGGACTTGCGAGGCCAACTCCCATTTGTGATTTAGGGAGAAATGTCTGCTGAGATAGTCTGCCATGGGGGTGGAGGGGAGCCAACGTGACTATCTGGTTGGCTATCGATCAGTTATAGAGCTTCACCACTTTGGTGTAGAGTGAGGAGGACTGTGCTCCTCCTGGATGATTGATATAATCCATGCAAGCTACGTTGTCTGTCATGATCTTGACTGATTGGGGAAGAAAGTGGAGGCAAGCATTTCTGACTGTCCTTAGCTCCTGCAGATTGATGGGCAAGTGGTTTGTGTTGTGACCATTTGCCATGGGCTGTGTGAGGAAATATGTGCTCCCCATCCCAAGAGGGAAGCATCCAGTGTTATGACTGTAAGGGGATTCTGGGTGCTATGCATACACATAATAAAAAACAACCTTTGCCTGCTCCCAAAAGCATACAACCTAAATAGATAAAACAAAGGGTGGGAGAAAGGAGGTGTTCTCATCCTCATTTTACAGCTGGGGAGCTGAGATTAAATGACATCTCAGAGTCATACATAGAGTCCATGGCAGAACCAGGAACTGAACTCATACCTCCTGAGTCTCAGCCACAAGACCAGTCTTTCTCTCAGGTAGTGCTACTGAAATTTTTTGGTGAACAAAACTGTATTCAGTAAAAACCAATTCTACTGACACAACCTTATAGTGAAAAAAAAAATCGACACAATACTAACTGGTAAGCAGCTCTATCAATGTGTAATTCCACGGTTTTATTAATCAATAGGTATATACTGTTATCAAGCATCCACAAAGAAATGGATTGCCTATAACCCAGTAGCTACAACACTTATTACCATCTGCCAAACACACACACTCTCCTCCTCTTCAAATTCTTCCTTCTTTTTTCTCCTCATCAATAATTCTCACCAATCTCCCTCCTCTTCTGAACTAAAACAGATCCAAAGCCCACTGAAGTTAACAGAAGTCATTCTATTGCTTTGAGATCAGTCTCTGTGATGGGGCATACTCCCCCCACTCCAGGGAGGTAGTCTGCAGTCCTTCCCTGGGAGAAGGGAGGTGACGGGCAACCCCAGAGGAGTGGGAAGAGCCAGGAGGTGAGGAAGAGGCTCAGGGAAAGGCAGCATTGTGCAGGACAGAACCACACCTTGGCTGCTGTTTAGAGGGTCCCTGAGCCAGAAATCGGACTAGAGGGCAGGCTTGGGCTGCCCTACCAGCCCCTGAGGGAGTGGCACCTGGGTCAGCGAATGGGAAGACTGCCTGAGAACGTTGGTAAGCAGGGACTTTGATACACATCTTACCCCAAGAAGAGGAAACTACACTGTGACCTGGCCAGAAGGCTGAGTCATGAAGAAGATTCTGCGAATCCTGGAGCGAGATTGGGGCTGTGAGGAGAGAGAGAGAGACGAGCTCAGGGAATTGGCTGTGCAGGGGGCGCCCCCTGTGGTGAGTCCAGTGCCCATCGGCGTCCCCATAAGGTCTTAGTTTAATCAAACTAAACTTCTTTTCAAAGCAATGTCTTAGAGAATGTTTCAATGTTGATATGACACCCAAAATTAGTATTTATTTACATTTTCCAAATTAATGAAAAATACTGGCAACAAACATGAGTAACCACTTTAATGTCAAACAAGTAGTATGGAAAATAACACACCTCCACAGTAAGATTCCAGTTTTAAAAGAAATTAAGTAGCAGCTATGTTATGTTTACAAGTGTACAGTGGTTTAAACTCTATTTAAAAAAAGTAAAAATACATCACATCAGAATATTGCATAAAGTAGGATTTGCCCTAAAATAAAAACCAATTTTAAAACTTGCAAAAGTAAAGTCCATACAAACTCCAGTAAAACTGAACAGTCTTACAATCTGAGGATAGTTTACAAATCCATACCCATAGACACACACAAACCCTCTTACGTTTCTATACGTTTACACGTCAAAAGAAAAGCAACTGTGACACATTATTAAAAGCCAGTATTTCCATCACATATTTGTTTCTAAAATATACAGTTGAAGATGAACATTGTAGGGCAAACAGAATTTTAACCCAGTGAAAATCCTGCTCAGAGACAAGTGGCCAAATTCAGAGGGGATGCTTTACATTTGGCTAAGCAACATACAAGAAAGTACAGTTAGTTAAAGAGCTTGGGATAATCAGAGAGCTGTTAGTGAAATTCTGCGGGGTTTCTATTTAATGATATGAACATAAAGCCCCATGAGGCAAATTCTTGCAATGTGGGAGAGCTCACTGTGCTTCTTGCCAAGGGCACTGTAGCATGACTCATCAATTTTCAAGAAGCTTCTCTAATTCTTAAAATGTCTTTGTCTCTTTCCTGACCCATACATTTGACACAGATTTAAACCCAAGGTAGTTGTATTAAGTTCATAGGCAATTAGAACAAATGAGGACAATATCAAAGGGCAATCAGAATTTCAAAACCCATTCAAAGGACAGTTAAATAACCAATGGGTATGACAAGCAGCTCTTAAAAGGTGACTTTGCAGTAGAAGAGCCTATGAAATATAGGTGCACTGCTGATACATAGCTTAAGAAAGAGTGGCTTTAAAACCAGATGACCTACTCACCCTCTGACACCCACCCACCCACGCATCATTCTCTAAGATCATCGATTCATGATACACCATCTTTTCTGATCAGTTTGCTTTTGCTGAGGTTACCCATCCTGTCAGAGGCAGTTCTAAATGTATGGAAATATTTACTTATATCTGGGGATCTGATCCCAATAATGCTGTGTGCTCTCAACTCTTGATGACTTCAAAAAGAGCTCAGTAACTCCACAGCATCGGACCCTATGTTCTCAATAAAGAGTCACTTTAATAAAAACCTGAAGAATATATCGGAACACCGCATATTAACAGTATTTTGCAGTTCTAGAGCTAGTGCTGTCCATCAGAGGATCTCAGAACTCCTTACAAACAGCAATTTCAGTATCACAACACCTCAGTGAGGTAGGGAACTATTATATCCATTTTACAGCCCAGGAAACTGAGGCACGAAGAGGTTAAGTGATTTCCCCAAGATCTCATAGTTTGTCAGAGTAAGTCCTGACTCCCAGCCCTGTGCTTTAACAACAAAACTACCCATCACCTCTACATACGGACCATCTACAGAGGAAAATAATTTCTTTTGACTTTTACATATGGTGGAACTAAGGTTAGAGGGAATGCCACAATCTAGGGGGAAAGCTCTGAATAAGAACAAGTGTTCTGAATAAGAATAGGTGAAAGTCATCCATGAAATTCCAATACTCATTATGGAATAGTGAAAAAATTCATTGAAGAAACATAAAGAAAGTATGTGAGAGTAGGCAAGTGAGGAACACAGGGAAGACAAAACAAATTTATGTTTACTCTCCTATACGCAAGGTCAATTACTGTCTTCTAAACAAACATCTCAAGGATGACTGCTGAATGGAAGCCTTAACAATTAACCCAGCAATCACATTTCCTGAAGTGTTATGAACACACAACACCTGTGCAGGGAGTGAGGAAGAAATACTGATGCAATAAATTATGTGTTTATAAATTATTTCCAAGTCCAAAAGGAAAAAACAAAACAAAAAATCAGTCAAGCTTTTCAGAAGTGATTTGGTTTCGGGGGCTTTGATTTGTGAGTGCCCATCTTGAGACACCTTAATGACTTCCAGAGGAGAGTGCCAAGCGCTTTCTAAAAGTCAGGCCCTTTAAGAGGTCTCAAGTTGGGTTACCAAAAATGGAGACACCCCATATCACCAGTCACTTATGGAAACCTTGGCGATCGCATCCATTCACCATCTCTTCTGGACCAATATCTGCCACAGTGTTGCTACAGATATTTTCTACAGTGTTACTTTCTTGTAATGAGTATTAAACTGTAGTGTTTACATTGCTTAGAACCTGTATGCAAATCTAGTAAAAAAAAAAAAAAAAAAAAAAGAACAAGTCTGCAGTGTTGTAGGATCATGGAATTCAGAAGAAATTTATGTCAGAATGCACTGTCCCAAATATAGCCGTGATCCAAAATGAAAACAGGAATCATAACATCTGCACAAATATTTACTTTTGCTTGTTAAAACTTCAAATAAAGATGAATTTTCCCCTTTATTTATTATTGTTTCATCTGCCTTAAAATGCCAAGTGTAAATGCTGTAAGCAGACTGACAGGCTTTCTGATTTCAGTGTGGCCTCTGCATCCTCCACTGATGTTACTTAAAGCAATACTCCTTCATGAATCAAAATAGATATTTCTAAACCTTCTAAAATAGGAAACTTAAGTGAGGCTTTTTCATGTTTTATGGGTGCTGGGAGAACACCACTGCCCAAAATATGAAGCAGCATCTCATCAATAATAGCATCGACTTGCTAAAGACAGACAAATAAGGTTGATCTGAGTGATGTGGGTATTGTTTTAATTTCAGAGTTTTCCTCTTTATGATAGCAAGGGTCCTTGATTCTGGTCCCCATCACTGGAAGCTTTTGAGAACAGGCTGGACAAACACCTATCAGGGAAGTCTAGGTTTACTTGGTCCTGCCCCAGTGCAGGGGGTTGGACTAGATGACCTCTTATGATCTCTTCCAGCCCTACATTTCTGTGATTCTGCTATATCCTGGAACCACTGAAGATAATAGCAAAATTCTCATTCATTTTAATAGGGTGAGCTTTTAGCCCTATGTGATTGTGTAACTGCCATTTGCAAGAGAGAAAGAAAGAGAGAGAGTTTACACTGGTACTTTACAAAATTTAATACGATATTCAACACAAAATTCTAATCACACCAGCTATACACACTGTACATCCATCCATCAATGGTGTTGTGAATTTCTGGCATTTTCACACCAATGTAGTAGTTAACCTGCCAAACAATTCTAGTGAATTATATTTAGATTCTAACCAATCTAATAAAACATACAAAAACAGCATCTAAAACCAATTGTTTGCCACAACTAGACATTTGTTTTTCTCTTAAGTTTACAAAAATGACTTAATGAGAAACAGATTTATTAATAAATTGCTACTCTCACAGCTTTATAGGATGTCAAAAGCCATAGGATAAAACATCTAATCCCAATTCACATATCAGTCAATTCTCACAAATATCTCTTTCCCCCTTTTTGGTAGCAGCCAATATACACACACAGATCAACTTTTTTCTTCTTTTTACAATATAAGAATATATATTCGCTCTTTGCTTAGTCCAAACGTTCTCCATAAACACACACTCCAGGTAATACAGCTCCTTCAAGATATCCCAGATAGCAATACGGTCTCTTTCTTACCTGCAACAGTGCATTTGGTAAATTTCGAAGTTTCCAAGATAGAAACATGGTAATGCTAATACAAGTTTCCATGTAGTGACTGCTGTTTTCCCAACAGAGTTACCACAAAATAATGCTCATTATTTGAAAGTTACTTTGCAATTCACACATCAGTACTGTACATAAGACTGCACAAGGGGCAGTGTGTCTGACAAATCTATAGGAGTCTGATCTTAAGAGGTACTGAACATCAGCAGGTCAGACACTGAATGCATTCCTCACTGGGTTTGATGAGAGCTGCTGGTGGTCACCACCTTTTGGAATCTAGTCATAAGCAAGATCATGGTTACTAACATGGTTCTACACTCAAATACCTCTCTGAGCATCAATAAACCAACTTTTAATTGTATTTGACAAATGTAACCTGGAGAGACAGGACAACATCTCTAGCCCATTTCCAAACAATTGGATCTGTACAAAACAGTCTCTCCATAGCACTGTGGATGCACAAACCACATATATAGGCTGAAATTTGCCCAGACACTCAGGGATTTAGGACCCCCAATATCCATTCTTTTAAAATTCCTTAGATGGCTTTGAAAATCTCAGCTGTAGCATATACCTGTATACATTAAATACAATACTACACAATTTCCTCCTTCATATTCTGTGGATACAGGAACTACATATATAGTTTGTATCTGTATATGCGCTATATCCAGTACATTACAGTACCTAAAATCCTTGGATTCTGCACTCTATGTTCAGTGATTTTCTACCACTGAAAATAATTTTCTTTGAATATCACAGATGCCTGGCCAACCCTTTCTTTAGAATTGAACTGGGAATTCAGAAAGCTCTGCTTCCACGGTACTTGTATGGACACACATTTAAGACTGAAAAGGCCATAAAGGAAGGAGAAGGGAAACAAGAGGGAGGAAGTGGTGGGGGATGGGGTGAGGAGGGAAGTGAAAAGAGACAGACAATAGGATGGAAGTGAAGGCCAATCCTTCTAAATCTTACCTACCTCATTAGCAGCAAAAGAAATAGTACAGCTCAGGAGCCAGCCAAAGGAAAAAAGCGGCATAGCTGGAAGTTGAATTTACAGTTATTGTGGAGCCAAGTGAAAAACTGAGGAGCAGCCTGGGACATAACTAGCTATTTAAAATAAAGATCTATTACAAGAGAGGAATGGGAACTGCACAGCCTCATTGCTCACATTTTCAATACAAAATGCAGCATGATTGTCCATATTCTAGTGGCTTTGCACATATCAGGGCTAGGAAAAATTGCTCTTCTGGATTTCTATAGGAAATAACTCAGGGCCAAGAGGGGAAACGGAATATTGTCTTTTCTTAGAGTATTTTCCTATTAAATTCAATTACAGTTATGGTCAGACGTGTTTGATATCAATCAATGTCAGTACTCACTGAAAATTAGAGGAACAATTAAAATTAAGTTGCACTTCCAAAAACTGATGTGCTTTTTACTGCTAAATAATAAATATGAAATATTTTATATTTAATTTCTGAATCTTTTCTGGGACTACTCAATATTAGTATATAAGCAATATTTAAAACCCTTCTATTGTCTCTTTCAGTGAGACCAGATTAACCAAGATAACTTTTACCTTTACAAAGTCAAAAATACTAACAAGTAGCCTGCTCTGGTAACTGTTAGTCAGGCAAACTCTCATTTGCTTTGGTTGGATTTCTACCTGAGTAAGGGCTACTGGCTTGGATTCAGTGGGGGAGAATGCTTTTTGTGCAGTCAAATGAACATCTGAGCTATTTTAAAGATCATGTCAAAGTGCATTCTAATGCTAACAAAGCCACAATATTTTATATTTCCCCTATCCTCGGTCCTTCAACACATTCTCCTCCATTTGCTACTCAAAGATATGTTGATCTGATGAAGTCCTCAAATCTGAAAATTCATTTCTATTTATCATAGCAGCAGACTCTTACCTATAGGAGAACTTCTTTATATAACTAGGATCTGCTCCTGTAGTTCTCCTCAGGCAAAAGCTCCATCAGGCTCAAATGGGAATGTTGGTTGAGTAAGGACTGTAAAGTGGTGGCTTTTGCTAAATATAGTAGAACATAGCCAAGAAAGCTGGATGGTTAACACCTTTGTACCGATCAACTGGTGAAGACAGTAAAAGGATATGTCCAGCTGTACTTTGCCACTTTTTTTCAGCAGCTTGAACATGCTGATTAAATTTATTTAGGATATCTCAATACAGATAGCTCCATTGTCCGACTAGTGCCTTTCAAGGAATAATTCTGAGCTTGTAATAGCTGATGTAGCCAATAAACAAGATCACAACATCCCATTACCTGCTATGGTAAATATGCTCATTTCACTGAAAACAATAAAAGCAGATGATCTGAAATAATTTATTTCATTTTACTGCATGAATACAATTTTGAATTTAAAATGTCAGTGAAATATTCGCTCTTTACAGACAGAACAAATGGATACATAGCTGAAGGGTAGTGCACAGTTCAGCTTTTATTTTTTTGAATTACAGTGGCTGTATTACTCAGGAGTGGCAGAGCACAGCCCCTCAAAGGAGTGGAGTGCGTTTGATTCAGATTTCTCACTGAAGCAGAACACTACATGGCAACACCCTTGCAGATGTACATATCCCTCTATATCAAATAACTACATTAATAAAAGACATTCACTCAGTGAAATAAAACTCATTTCACAGTTGGTATATGCATGCAACTTCATTCATTGAAATGATAGCTTTAGTTCAAACAGTGGCATACCACCATCCAAATACACGATTTTTAAATAAACCTATAAACACACTCTACATACAATATTTATATATTATATAATTATATACAACATATAAATATTATACACACACATCTGTACATATATACATGTGCACACACACACACATTAAACAGAGTACAGGAACATACTCAGCATGGAAATGCCTAAATATTTTTGAAATGAATTATAAGAATTCAGAAATTACTAATCAGTTTAAAATTTGTGTAAAAAAACTACTCAAAGTCTCTTAAGCATCTCTGTTCAAGTAAGGGCCAAACTGATCACAATTTTCTGCTTGGCACTGTTCTTCCCAGGTTATGCCAAAATTCATAGACTCATGAAACAAAATATTCCACATGATGTGTCATTTCGCTGCTAACAAGGGCACCTCACAAAGTCCAAAGACATTTCAGAAAAATGCCACTTCTAAAGAACTGGGTATTTAAAAAACATTACTTAGTACCCATAATTTTAAACTAATCTTAAAAACACACATGCACTACAGCCCAAACCCCAAAACGTTTATGAAAGCTAAACTTACTGGGGATTCGGCCCTACACACCTCATTATTTAGTGCCATGAAATTGGGGTTCACAGTATTAACTGGAGATGAAAGAGAAGTATAGCGGTGGCCATTACATCATCAACATTTATCAACAGAGACATTTGAGTTACCATTGTTCTTTCCTATTCTAAGCATATGGAAAAACTGCAGAACTTCAGTGCCACTGTCAGCGAAGGTGACTTTTAGTGGCAACTACTGTATAACTAAAACTGCACTTATCATTCAGTGCACACTTGTTCTGGAGTGAAAGTTAAAGATTTCTAATAACAGTTCAAGGACTGCTAAGATTAGTCAATATGGTTGAAAACTCAGGTACCAAAGGCTTACCAGAAATGGCTTTATTAGAACATAATGTAGTGCAGCAAAAACATATTCTTTTAGCTTATATGTTTGCTGGCCTTTTAATATTTAAATGTGTTACCTATTTAAGTTATAGATTTTTAAAAAAGGTTATTCACTATTCGTATTCTGATAGAAGATGGAAAGATTACTGGTACCTTGGCATCTCTTTAAGTGGCTTGAGTTGGCACAGAAAATCTGTACACTTAATAGCTGCAAGTATTGTTTTTTAAATAAGATATCACAGTTCTGACTTTAGAATATACACATCAGATATAGACCACTTGTGTATTTTAGGATATTCTTATTCCCAACTGAAGAACCACACGATTTATCAATTCAGTAATAAAGATCAAGTCAAGACATGTTTTAAAAAAATATCTTCGTAGTCTGATAAAACCACATTTAAAATTTTGTAGTTTCTTTGCTTTTTCCGCCATACAACTGTGCAATTCCAAGCAATGTGCAGAATGCAGTATTGACTTCCGGGCTCTCTCAAAACTCTGTCAGTTCTGTGCTATTAAACTGAGACAACGACATCAAGATAAAGTCTATCATAGGATTCCCTGAAGCACAGAATAAGGAGTAGGCTGAGCAAACATGATCCTGGGAGGCACCAGTTGAACCAGGATAAATCTGTAAAACAAACAAAAAATGCGATTTCAGAAGCTCATATAACATCTCCACCGTCAAAGCAATCAGGACGTAAATACTGGAAACTAGAAGTTTAACTGATGGCTTTGAGCTAGCTCTGCTCTAATAGCAAAACAGTAACAATGCATGAGATTGAGAGGTGGATAAAATATTTTATGAGATGTTATGGATTTCTTTTTTAAAAGCCTTAATACCGTTAATTAAATTTAATAACTTATTCATTCACCTTTCATAGATTCTAAGGCCAAAAGACACCATTATAATCATCTAGTCAGACCTGCGGTATAACACAAGCCACAGAACTTCCCCAAAATAATTCCTAGAACAGAACTTTTAGAAAAATAGTAAGAGATTACTTACCTCTACATGGAGGTTCTTTAAGATGTGCAGTTCCTATCTGTATTCCACTGCGAGTTATACTCATGGGCCATGCAATCAGTGCTGGAGAGTTTGAAAGCAGTAGTGTCCATTGGTCCGCACATTCGCCCTTGCTCTGCCTCATGGTTTCGACTAAGGTGATAAAGGGTGGGGCATACTGATTGCACCTTCAGTTCCTTTTCCACTGCAAATAAGACGGTTACTCACCTTTGTAACTGTTGTTCTTCAAGATGTGTTGCTCATATCCATTCCAAGTAGGTGTGCGCGCGCCGCGTGCATGTTCGTCGGAAGATTTTTACCCTAGCAACACCCGGCAGGTCGGCTAGGCGCCCCCTGGCGTGGCGCCGTTACGGCACCGAATATATACCCCAGCCAACCCGTCTGCTCCTTCAGTTTCTTCTTGCCGGCTACTCCGACCAGTGCGGGAGAGTGGGGGTGTGGAATGGATATGAGCAAACACATCTCGAAGAACAAACAGTTCACAGGTGAGTAACCGTCTTTTCTCTTCGAGTGCTTGCTATATCCATTCCAAGTGGGATCCAGCTTACTAGGCAGAGTGCAAGACCGCCAAGCCAAAGGCTGCATCTTCTCTGGATTGTTGTACCAGGGCATAGTGGGAAGCAAACGTGTGTACCGACGACCATGTAGCTGCTCGACATATATCCTGGATAGGAATTTGAGCGAGGAAGGCGGCCGAGGAGGTGTGGGCTCTAGTTGAATGTGCGGTAACGTGACCCGGAGAGGCGTGAGCCAGATCGTAGCAAGCTCGGATGCAAGCCGTTACCCAGGAGGAAATCCGCTGGGAAGAGACGGGCTGACCTTTCATCCGGTCCGCCACCGCCACAAAGAGTTGGGGCGTTTTACGGAAAGGCCTCGTGCGGTCAATATAGAAAGCTAGCGCCCTGCGGACGTCCAGCGAGTGCAACTGTTGCTCCCTACATGA
Source organism: Chelonoidis abingdonii (assembly GCF_003597395.2). NCBI lineage: Eukaryota > Metazoa > Chordata > Testudines > Testudinidae > Chelonoidis > Chelonoidis abingdonii. Next base: position 71,157,830 of record NC_133778.1, read on the forward strand.
TGTGTGTGGCTTAGGGCAGAAAACCGGGAGAAATATGTTCTGGTTGAGGTGAAAAGACGAAACCACCTTCGGGAGGAACACTGGATGCGGCCGTAGCTGCACCTTATCCTTATAGAATATTGTGTAAGGCGGGTTCGCCATCAGAGCACAAAGCTCTGAGACTATCCTAGCCGATGTAATGGCCACCAGGAACGCCGTCTTCCATGATAAATAGAGGAGTGAGCAGGTCACCTAGGGCTCGAACGGGGGGGCCGTAAGACTCGTCAGAACCAAATTGAGGTCCCAGGTCGGTGCGGGGCGTCGCACTGGGGGAAAAAGGCGATCCAGCCCCTTAAGGAACCTGGAAACCATGGGATGGGAAAAAACAGAGTATGCGCCTTCTCCAGGGTGGAAAGTAGAGATAGCTGCTAGGTGAACTCGCAGGGATGATAGTGCGAGGCCCTGTTGCTTGAGATACAAGAGGTAATCTAGAATCATGGGTATGGAAGCCGTGGCAGGTGCTGCATCCTGCTGCTGACACCAGCAAGAGAACCGCTTCCACTTGGCTAAGTATGTAGCGCGAGTGGAGGGTTTCCTGCTGCCCAGGAGTACCTTCTGCACTGGGGTAGAGCAGCGCAACTCTGATTGAGTTAACCACGGAGGAGCCACGCCGTAAGATGGAGGGACTGCAGGTCTGGATGGAGAAGCCTGCCGTGGTCTTGCGTGATCAGGTCCTGATAGAGGGGCAAGGGAATTGGGCTGGCTATCGAATGGTCCAGCAATGTGGTGAACCAGTGTTGCTGGGGCCACGCAGGGGCAATCAGAATGAGGTGAGCCTCGTCCCTGCGAAGCTTCAGCAGAACCTTGTGCACCAATGGGAAGGGTGGGAAGGCATAAAGCAGGTGGTTCGACCAAGACATTAGGAAGGCGTCCGATATCGAGCCCGGGGCTAGGCCCTGGAAAGAGCAGAACCTCTGACACTTCCGGTTGCTGCGGGAGGCGAAGAGGTCTACGTGGGGAAACCCCCACTTTTGGAAGATTGAGTTTGCTACATCTGGGCGAAGTGACCACTCTTGGGTGAGGAAGTATCTGCTGAGCTGGTCTGCTAGTGTATTCTGGACCCCCGGGAGAAAGGACTCCACTAGGTCTATCGAGTGGGCTATACAAAATTCCCACAGTTCGATTGCTTCCTGGCAAAGGGGGAGAGAACGAGTCCCTCCCTGTTTGTTTACGTAGTGCATCGCGGTTGTGTTGTCCATGAGCACTAGGACACAACGGTCTTGTAGATGAGGAAGGAACACCTGGCAGGCAAGGCGAACCGCTCGTAGCTCCTGAATGTTTATGTGCAACGACAGCTCTTGGGCAGACCAGAGGCCTTGCGTACGACGGTGGCCCATGTGTGCCCCTCAGCCCAGAGATGACGCGTCCGTTGTTAGAGATACAGACGGTTGCCTCTGATGGAACGGCATACCTGCACACACCAGAGATGGTGTCAGCCATCAGGTCAGGGTGCCTAAGACACTCTGAGAAACAGTGAAGACCATGTCTATGGCGTCCCTGTGTGGGCGGTAGACAGCGGCCAGCCAGACTTGAAGGGGACGAAGGTGAAGCTTGGCGTGCTTGGTTACCAAAGTGCACGCCGCTATCTGCCCGAGAAGGCTGAGGCAAGTACAGACAGTTGTCGTTGGGTAAGTCTGAAGGCTTTCTATGGCAGCGACTATTGCCCGAAAATGGGGAAGCGGGAGGTAGGCTGTTGCGAGCGTGGAGTCTAGGACGGCTCCAATGAAAATTCGATTCTTTGAGTGGGCACTGAAGTGGACTTGTCTATATTGACCATGAGGCCCAATCGCTCAAACAGGTCCATGATGATGGCAACATGTCTGGCGACCTGAGCCTCGGAGGTCCCGCGGATAAGCCAGTTGTCTAGGTAGGGGAAGACCCGGATGTGCCGCCGACGGAGGAAGGCGGCCACTACAGCCATACACTTTGTGAAAACGCGTGGGGCAGTGGAGAGGCCGAACGGGAGGACCGTAAATTGGTAGTGCTGGCTCTGCACCATGAACTGCAGGTAACGTCTGTGCGGGGGGTAAATGGAGATATGAAAGTATGCGTCCTTCATGTCGAGAGCAGCGTACCAGTCTCCGGAATCCAGGGAAGGGATTATGGGAATTTCAGCTTCTTTAAGAAGGCGTTGAGACCACGGAGGTCCAGGATGGGTCGGAGACCTCCTTTTGCCTTGGGGATTAAGTAGTGTCGGGAGTAAAACCCCCTGCCCCTGAACTCCTCCGGCACCTCCTCTATAGCTCCAATTTCGAGGAGCGTGCGGATCTCCTGCGAGAGGAGTTGCTCGTGAGAGGGGTCCCTGAAGAGGGACGGGGAGGGGGCGAAATAAACTAGAGGTGGTATCCAAACTCCACCGTGCGGAGGACCCAACGGTCTGATGTTAATTGGATCCATGCCGGAGGAAGGAGGAAAGACGATTGGAAAACTAGAGAGGATTCCGGGAAAAGACTGGTGCTCTGCTCTCTGGCGCACCTTCAAAAGTTTTGCTTTGGTCCCGCTGATGGTTTGGCGGAACCATTGTTTTGGCCCCCTTGCGAACCGGACTGACGTCTGCCGTTTCCGTGACCACGCCTCCTATTAAAGTCTTGTCGAGGCCGAGGTGGGGGGTAAGGGCGCTGAGGCTGGGCCCGGAAGGATCTGCGCTGGGTCTGCGGGGTGTGCATCCCAAGAGAGCGCATGACAATGCGATTGTCTTTAAGACTCTGGAGTCTGCGGTCCGTTTTCTCCGAGAAAAGGCCCTGGCCTTCGAACGGAAGGTCCTGGATAGTGTGTTGCAGTTCGGGGGGTAGACCCGAGACCTGCAACCATGATATTCTCCGTATCGCAATTCCGGAGGCTACAGTTCTAGCCGCTGAATCAGTGGCATCGAGAGAGGCCTGCAAAGAAGTCCGAGCTACCTTCTTCCCCTCCTCCAGAAGGCTTTGGAACTCGGGATGGGAATCCTGCAGGATCAGCTCAGTGAATTTTGCCATCGACTGCCAGGTATTATAACTGTACCTGCTGAGGAAGGCTTGCTGGTTAGTCATCCGCAGTTGAAGGCCCCCTGCGGAGTAGACCTTACGTCCCAGCAGATCCATCCGTTTAGCCTCCCGCGATTTTGGGGCGGGGGCTTGCTGGCCATGGCGCTCTCTCTCATTAACAGATTGTACGACCAGAGAGCATGGAGTAGGATGAGTATACAGGTATTCATACCCTTTCGAGGGTACCATATACTTTCTTTCCACACCTCTGGCCGTAGGCGGGATAGATGCTGGAGACTGCCAAATGGTGTCTGTTTTGGCTTGGATCGACCTTATGAACGGCAGGGCCACGCAAGTCGGGGCATCTGCGGACAGTATGTCCACGACCGGGTCCTCCACCTCCGGAACCTCCTCTACCGGTAAGTTGATGTTCAAGACCACTCGCTGAAGGAGATCTTGGTGGGCCCAGAGGTCAATCGGGGGTGGGACCGATGTCGACGTGCCTGCTACTGCCTCGTCTGGCGAGGAGGACAACGACAGGCCCGGTACAAGTGGGTCCTGTTGTGGCTCCTGCTCCAGGGGGATGTCAGGATCTGGGAGAGCCTGAGAGTCCTGCGTCAAAGCAGAAACGTCCGTATCTGCCGGAGGAGGGCAGCTGATAGTGGCCTCCAGTGCACGATGGTCTGATGGGGCGGACCGAGATGTGACTGTGGGCTCGCCCTGGGCCTGGTGATATGCCCAGGGGGTCCAGAAAGACCACTGTGGGGCTCGTTCCGTGCTGTGGGTCTCAGGAAGGGCATGGCTCTGTAGGGCTATATCGCCATAGGTAGCGCTGTCAGGGTGGGAGGACCCCGATGGGTGCTGCGATGGCCATGGCGGAGCCGAGCGTCCGTGCGGGGCACCTCTATAATCGGTGTGCCGGGTATCATGCCGCACCGGAGAATGGTACCGTGAGTCGTACCGGTGCTGAGAGCGGGACCGGGACCTGCGACCAGCGCGGTGCCGGGAGGTCGACCAGGAGCAGGAAGCTCGATGGTGGGAACGGCTATGATGGGCGCGGTGCCGGTGGCCGGACCACCATGCCGAGTACCGGTCCGGGGAAGAAGATCTGGAGCGGTGCCGCGAGTACGACCGGTACCGCGGCAATCAGTACCGGGACTGCGAGCGGCGTCTGGACCTGGATTGGCAAGATCGGGAACGGTGCCGGGATCTCGATCTGGAGCGGTGCCTGCCTGTAGCTTCCAAGGAAGGTGGGTGGACTAGGGTAGGCTTCCCCGCTGACCTGACACCCTGCACCGGCAGTGCCGGGGGTTGAGGCAGGGTAGCCTCTGTCAGAGCTATAAGCTCTCTCGCCGTTGAGAAGGTCTCCGGCATAGTGGGAATGGTAAGCTCAACCGCGGTAGGTACCGGGGAGCTGTCTTGCACCGGACTCAACGGCTCCTGGATGGCTGGAATCAACGATGCTGATGCAGCCAGCGCCACGGCAGGTGATGGTGCCGGGCGACTCGGCTGGAGTTGGTGCTTAGACCGCGGTGCAGGAGTTACAGCGGGAGCTTTAGTCCGTTTGACCCTCGGGGAGAGGGAGCGGTGCTGGGCTGTCTTCTGTGCCGGAGATGGCTGGTACCGGGGCGTCTTGGCGGTGCCGCGCTCTCCGGTGCCGATGGAGCACTTCTCCCCGTCGCGGGCTGTGCGGCACTCGGTGCCGAGGCTGGAGGGGTGAGGGCCGCCTCCATTAGGAGCTGCTTTAAACGAGCGTCCCGCTCCTTCTTCGTCCGCGGTTTGAACGATTTGCAAATGCGGCACTTTTCAGTCAGATGGGATTCCCCCAGGCACTTCAGGCAGTGGTCGTGGGGGTCTCCCGTTGGCATTGGCCGGCGGCAGGCCGAGCACTGTTTGAAGCCCGGGGAGCCCGGCATGGGCCCGGGCTCCGGGAGAGGTGAAGGGGCTAACCCCCAACCCTCAAACTATACTACTAAGTATGCTAACAACTAAAGGGTATAAAAAACAACTATAAAACTATAACTACAACTACAACTATACAGAAAAGCAAGAACGGGTGAATAGCTAGGTAAGTGGAGAAAGGCTAAGCCGCGCTCCACTGTTCCAACGACCGACACGGGCGGTAAGAAGGAACTGAGGAGCGGACTGGTCGGCTGGGGTATATATTCGGTGCTGTAACGGCGCCACGCCAGGGGGCACCTAGCCGACCCGCCGGGTGTTGCTAGGGTAAAAATCTTCCGACGAACGTGCACGCGGCACACGCACACCTACTTGGAATGGATATGAGCAAGCACTCGAAGAAGAACAAACAGATCCCCAGCAGAGTGGAAGGAGGGCAGGATTGGAATACAGATAGGGACAACACAATTCAAAGAACCTCCAGTTACAGGTAACTGGAAGTTCTCGTCTTCTTCAAGTAATGGTCCCTATTGTATTCCACTGAGGATGACTGACAAGCAGTATCTAGTTGGGAGGGTTCAAGGAAGAAGAGGGAATTGTGGAACAGAGAACAGCTGCACTGAATGAGGCACGCATTGCAGAGTCTTGCACTAGGGCATAATGGGAAGAAAAGGTATGTGCTGAACTCCTTGTGGCTGCCCTACATATGTCAGTTGGAACCATGTGAGTCTCAGGAGAATGCTCAGGAACATGACCTGAAGACAGCAAGTCCAAAGCTGGAGAGTGCGGTCTCTGATGAGGTCATGCACCAGGAGATGTGGGACCTCACCTCATCTAGGTCAAACAGCTCATGAGGACCAAGAGTTGACTTGAGCTTCCCTGATGTCAGCAGCATGCACTCCACAGACAGAGTCGGGGCCAGAACCAGGCCCAGAATGGAGGATTGCCTTTGAACCATTGAATCCTGTGACTTTGGGGATATCGATCTGGAAGGGGTACACAGTTCGGTAACTGGGATCAGAGGATTCAAGGCTCTATGTGACTTCTTGTCGTGTTTACATGCTGTGGAATGCACCACTTCTCCATGGCTAGAATCCATGGAAGATGCAGCATCCTTCATGGGTCTTGAAGAAGACTCACTGTCATGCTTATGCACGTTTCCTTGCCTCATGGCTAGGCCCCGGCATGGGGCCCGTAGTGCTGGTACCAGCGGAACTGGACTTGAATGCCACAGTAGGAGGCACGCTCCTTGATGTGCAGGTCAATATACAGAGAAAGAAGGGTTCCGCAGTCTGGATCCAACCGCAGCCTCATGGTGACATCTGTGAGGTGTTTTTTGAGATGGAAAGCATGGCCTTCCTGGGTATGAGCTGGAAGGAGAGAGAGATATTGCACCTGGATGCGACGTGGGCTTTGCCAAGCAGCAAAGGCAGCATTGGTGCTACTCACTGATGGGAAATGAGCAAAGGCAGGAAGTGCAGATCTTGAACCCTGGCATCTTCGACATAATCCAGTGCCCAGGTGTGGATGCTGATGGGGAAGAGGGCAGAAAACTGGCAAAAACGGCATCCCAAAATCCTTAAAGTCCTAAACTACCACTAAAACTACTACAAAAATAACAAAACACTAACTATACAAGAATAAAACAGTCTTTTCTCCTGAAATTAGGAAAGTGTGTCACCAGAGACGAGAGAACAGAAGGGGCTCTGACTCAGACCATGCGTTAGTGAAAAGGAACTGAGGCCGTGGTCGGTCTGCCTGACCCTTTATCACTTAAGTCAAAACAATGAGGTGGAGCAAGGGCACGTGTGGACCAGTGGACACTGCTATTTTGAAAAGTTCTGGCTCCGAGTGCATGCGTATAACCCTGGATGGAATACTGTAGGGACCGTCACTTAAAGAACCAATATCGATTTAAAAACAGTCAGTGATGGAGAATTCACCGTGACCCTTGGTAAATTGTTCCAATAGTTAATTACGCTCTCTGTTAAAAATGTATGCCTTATTTTCAGATTGAATATGTGTAGCTTTAGCTTCCAGCCATTGGATCATGTTGTGCTTTTTTCTGCTACACTGAAGAGGCCATTATTAAATATTTGTTCCCCATGCAGATACTTGGACTGTAATCAAGTCACCGCATAACCTTCTGCTTGTTAAGCTAAATGGATTGAGCTCCTTGAGTTTATTGCTATAAAACATGTTTTCTAATCCTTTAATCATTCTCATGGCTCTCCTCTGAACCCTCTCCAATTTATCAACATCTTTCTTGAACTGTGGAAACCAGAACTGGACACAGTATTCCAGCAGTGGTCACAGCAGTGCCAAATATAGAGTTAAAATAATCTCTCTGCTCCTACTAAAGATTCTCTTGTTTGTACATCCCAAGATCGCATTAGCTCTCTGGGCCACATCACCACACTGGGCGCTCATGTTCAGCTTATCCACCACGACATGATCCACCATATCTTTTTCAGGGTCACTGCGTCCTAGAACAGAGGCCCCCCCACATCCCTCCAAGTATGGCCTACATTCTTTGTTCCTAGATGTATACGTTTACATTTAGCCATATTACAATGCATATTATTTGCTTCCGCCCAGTTTACCCAGTGATTCAGATTGCTCTGCATCAGTGATCTCTGTCCTCTTCATTATTTGCCACTCCCACAATTTTTGAGTCATCTGCAAACTTTTTCAGTGATGATAGTAGGGAAAAGAAAACCAACCTTAAACAGCAGTCTTATTGTTTCATAGGACTTGTCTACACAAACGATTACATACACCGTGGAAAACTGCCATAGTTTAACTATTCACATACACCACGGTGACATGTTAATCATTAATTAGAGCACTTTGATCTAGTCCGCTCTGAAACAGAACTAGCTCAAAGTGTTCTAGCAAACTGTTAACACGTGTTGGCAGGATATACCCAGCTAGAGCTGGATAGTTTCACACCTTATCACGCTATGGTCTGGTTGTTAGTGTACCTAAGCCCTTACATTTCTACTGGCTAAAATATGAGAAGGATAATAAACAGCACTTTGATTATGCATCAGTTCAGCTACACAGTTTGGACATGGAAAGCTAATTTCTCAACAGAAACTTTTGTGCAGTAAAACTATCCAAGTTATAAAGGTCCCACAAAAAACTCTCAAGAGACCTCTTTGTATCCATTAAATCTAATGGGTAAGAGCTCTTAAGAGCATGTGTCTTGTAGGTTTGAAGAGTCCTCCCCGCTGATCAATATTTAATTATTAGTTTAGCCATTTTAATCAGAAAGCAAAGGCATAGCAATTCCTTTTGTTTTAGTATCTTGTCTCTGACATAAGTGACTGAAGAAGCATCAGTTTTACTGGAGATGGTCTTTTGCCTCATTCAGTATTTCTACAGAATTCCAAATGCTCTCTTAAGGTTTAGTAATCATATTAAAGGCTCCAGCAATGAGGCTTAGTTTAATCCATAATTCATATGGCTAAAGGTAAAGCACAATGTGTGTTCTGGAATGCAAAAACACAACATCAGAAAGCTCGAGAAATCAAACCCCAGAAAATGGCAGAACAAAACCCACCCCCTAAAAACCCTGTCTCTATTATTGTAGTAAATTTAGACATGCCTCAGTAAAATTCTTCATTGGTTTAAGTAGGACTGCTGTATTCCCAGAAGTTATCAGAAACATGCCTCTCTAACATTTTCCTCAGAAAACTATACTTGTGCTTAACTAGACTGAATATAATCTAAACCAAACATCTAAAAAGGCTGAGAATTTTATGACCTATTTTAAACTTTCTCTTTTTGTACTACAAAAATCAGTAGAGCACTAGTCAGTTCATGCTAACAAATCATAAAAAGTCCAAAGTTTTAAAAAAATAGAACACTGAAGAAACATGAAACAATATGCAGAGACTGGGCTTTTGATACTAGAATATGGTGCTAAGAAGTTAGATTAGGGATTCTAAAGTCTTAAATCTCACATTCTAATCATCTGGATCAGAATCTTCAGTCTACTAGAAAACTGTAAGGACTGGCTCCCCAGCAGCCTTAATAATTGGGACACTAATATCAGAATATGAGGAGAGGGGAAACATCAGAATGAAAACTCGTGACTGTTTATATGATTTATATGAAAGTGAGGCAGAGAGGCCTAGAATTCTACTGCACTTCAGTTAGAATAATAGTAAAAGATGTATGAAAATCAGAGGAGAAAAGACTGATTTTAAAAAGGAAGCATTTTTATTACAAAATCATTTTCCATTTTCAATGGATTTTTGTTTTGGTAACACAGCCAGTAATTTAATCAAATGGACATTGATCAACCCTTAGAGATCATATAAATGAACTCGCTTTTCATAATTTGAGACACTGCATCATTGAGAATGCATTATCTTGAAGATAACAGTGTAACTGAGTGCTTCTTCCTTTGGAAAAAAAAGACTACAGCTTATGCTTTTTTCATGTTTGCATTCACGTGTATTTATTGACATCCTTTATGGAAAAAAGTACTAGAGTATTCTAAATAATGGTCCAAAACCATGGTTTATCCAACATGTTACTGCCATGTTTCGAGGTTTTACTGTAGAATAATTATTTTTAGTAAAATGACCTCAGACCCGTTGATTTGGTTTGTACAATGTACTATATCCTAATACTCAATGGAAAATGAATTCTTAACACTGGACTTTCACTCTCATTTAGAAGTACACTGAAAATATTTCAAATTTCTTTTATTTCATCTTGCCAACTCATATGTGAACCTGGAAACAATCGTATTTGTGTTAAATCAGTTCACATCCGCTAATATTCTCAATATAGATTTGATTAACTCATTGCAATTTGAATGAGTTTCCCAAACAAACATCAAATCACTTTTTACTGGAAGATACAGGCCCATGTTTGAAAAACTGGCTTTTAATTTCCAGGCCACAAATGACAGTTTAAATTTTTATTAGCTTGCACCTACAAAACAGCAGTTAGAAGGTAGAATGAATTTACAATTATTCCTTTTCACAATTACACCTCTACCTTAATATAACGCTGTCCTTGGGAGACAAAAAATCTTACCGCGTTATAGGTGAAACCATGTAACACTGAACTTACTTTGATCCACCGGAGTGCGCAGCTCCGCCTCCCCGGAGCACTGCTTTACCACGTTAAATCCAAATTTGTGTTATATCGGGTGGTGTTATATCGAGGTAGTGGTGTAATTGTAGGTAGAAAACCAGAGACTATGCTGAGACATCTGAGTCTGGCCAATAATTTAATATTTTTAATTTCAAAATACAGTTTACTGTGAAGTTTACCACTTTCCTCTTGGCTAGGAATATAACATTTTAATTAAGAGATGTCTTGAGAATTATACTTAGAATTCATATACGGTTTTATACTTACAAAGCAAACTACAAACATTTTGGTTGAAAGTATTCTTCTTTTACCAAGAAAGAAAAATTAACCTTGCTGATTTCTACATATAAAAACAACAATTTGTAACTTTAAAAAGAAGAATTAGTGAGGTGCAGGGTTTTATTCTAAACTTATCTAGATTTTCATATTGTTACCATAGTAACTCATATCTAAATGCAAATATAATTTGCAAGATACACCATTCAAAATTACAATGACACATTATGTGAGCAAATAAATAATACACAAGAGATGAAAATAATAAAGGATCTATAAAGAATTTGTTGGAAATATCAACACAAAGGACTACCTTAGCATATTAGACCACTACACAACATCTATTGCCTTATTCTGACTCAGAGCAGTGGCCAATAACTTGTGAAGGTAACTCTCTCCCACCATCAATAATTCACCCAACCATGTGTTCAATGATAAACATTGCGGGGATGGAGGAGAAATTCTTTTCTGCCCACCACCAGCGAGCAGTTTATACCCTGAAGCATGAGATTGGATTAGCTTTATTGTTGTTTTATCTAGCATAGCTACAAATGTTATTAATGGCCAGAACATAATCCAGTTCTTTGTAAAAATCCAGCCATCATGTTTATCTCAATAGCTTCCTGCTGCAGTGAGTTCTATGCAAAGTCTGGATATCTGTTTTCTAACTGAAGGATTTCATTCTTCAACTGGCATGCATGTAAAGACAAACGATTACAGGTCTTTTCTCCCACTGATGTGCAGGAGATTTATGCACAGAATTAGCATTAATGGGAGTTTGGTATGTAAATCCTCCTGCCACTGGTGCCAAAACAGACCCCTTATAGAATGTATTCACAGAGAATTACATTTAGTAAATAGCTCATATTCCTTACCTGTATGGTAAAATGTGAGAAAAACCAAAAGCATTCCCATAAACATGTTACTCAAAAACGTGACAACACCACACGTAATTCCTTCTGGAACAGGGTAGACCGTCTCCACGAAAAGCTCAAAGAATATAGGTATGCTACTATTCAGGAACACTCCGAGCAAGATACAGGATGTGTATAGTGTAGCTACAACAAAAAAAAAAGGCTTTAGTTTCATAGTAGCATTTTGCTATCATATTTCAAACAAAAGATGCTCAGGATATTAATGCTTAAGTAACTGGAAGACAAAGGAGAATCAGACCTATTTTCACCTCTGTGCATCATATAGTGTATAATGTCTCTCTGTTAGTATTCAGCATTCATTTTTGGTTTGATCATTTCAGCAATTTATATTTGCATACAAACTGAATTCCTGAAGATACACTGAGTGATTTGAAGTATGTTTACCCAATATCAGAAAACACTGGACAAATATTTATGCACAGAGACATCTAGGTTGAGTTACCTCCAAAGTGAACAATAACTGTTTTATACTCAAATTAGAGCAGAAACAATTACTGTACTGAATCAGAAATGAACTGGAAATTGACATTTTGACTCTCAGTTCCAAAGGTCAGAACTAATTTTTGTTTTCACTTTCCAGACAAATAATACTAATGATCTACCAGATACCAAGGCATTGCAGGATTAGCCTCTAGTTCAGTGGTTCTCAAACTTTTCTACTGGTGACCCCTTTCACATAGCAAGCCTCTGAGCGCAAACCCCCCTTATAAATTAAAACCTTTTTTTGTATATTTAGCACCATTATAAATGCTGGAAGCAAAGCAGGGTTTGGGGTGGAGGTTAACAGCTCAGGACCCCACCATGTAATAACCTGGCATCTCCCTGAGGGGCCCTGACTCCTAGTTTGAGAAAGCCTGCTCTAGTTGAAAGAGTAGGTTATTTGTCATTGCAGGACTCTGATTTTTCATCCTGGATGCATAATATTAGAATATGGCAATTTCTTTAACTGGCTAGGGTATTTTGTTCTGTGACTTCTGATGTCACCGGACTTCTTCCAGTTTCATGCTAGTATAGATATTTTACCTAGGAAATCTAGATCTTCTAAAGCTATGCAGAAATAAAACATTTTTCTTTTCATCCAGTAACTCTAAGGATCCAAATCAAGAAAGCACTCATTTCAATGGGACTTAGTCATTTGCTTAAGAGCAGTCCTGAATAATGATGGTTTTCTGAACTGGACTCTCAGTGACATGAAGAGACCTATCAAAGGAAAAGCAAATATGTAAGGGAAAGAATTAGCTAGAAGAAATATTAAGACTGAAAAGAACAAATAAAATGTCTAGAATATTTCTTGGAGGTTCTATAAGAGCTCCGGTGATATTAAAAAATCCATCATGGAAAGTGGAGAACTGAAAAAGCTGTACTTCATCTTAAAGTAAGCATTACTCAATTTCTCAACTGAGAAGTTGTTAGTAAGCAGGAGACTTGGCTTAAAAAATTCACCATTTGTCAAAATATGAGGTATAATGAAAGGCAGAAAAGAAGGCCTTAGGAGATACAGTAGAAATGTCTATTCACCAGCTCAATCATTTGATGTAGTTCTCTGCCAAAACACAGAGACGTATTTCTTTTCCTACAGCAGGGATTTTGCCTGGAAAAGGAGAGGGAGGAGGGAAGCAGACAAGGCTGCCAGGAAGATGATATAGTGGCAAAACTTTGGAAGGGGACTGATCAGGTTGGTCTCTAGATTTGTTTTTAACAGGCCTGGATACGACTGTCTGTCTCTGTCTCTTTTTATATATGAGAAACTGTAAAAGCTTTTCCAGCTCCTGTAAATTCTTTTATAACCAGCTGGAAGGATGAAAGTCAGAGGAACTGTTCCAAGATAAGTTCAGAGTTCTCAAAGACTGAGAACAAAATTTAGTATCCCGACGCCAACATGCTCTTGTATCTGAAATTGAATGAGTAATTCCACTGCCATGATATCCACAGATTCTGCTGCAAGCGCTCATTGATATTTTGAAGTTAGTAAATCTCTGGCACAAGTCCTGGTTACATCCAGTAGCACAGCCTCTTGCTTTCACAGTTCTCTAACCCCTGTTAAATAAGCAGCCATCATTGATTCAGTTTTCTAATTTGTAGCTAACTATTTGAATCTTTTTTGATACCAGAGGCAAAAAGGGATCTGGTAGTGGCTTTTGAAGCTGCAATATCAGAATAGAAGCCAAGAGAGACAGGTCTTTTCTCCCCCAAAACTTCAGCTGGATAAATCTATGGACACCTATTCAGAATTAAAGTGAGATTCTCTAGTACTTTCCAAAGAGAAAATATATAAGGAACTAGTAACTATTGGGAAGAACTTCAGATGGTGAAAATACATTGACCATACAGTTTTTGAGAAATTTTGCCCCAAATTTTAAATACTTCTAATTTAGCCAACCAGTTCTCATGAACTTTGAGAACTGTGTTCCTACACTGTGGCTTGGTCTACACTACACACTTACTTCAGTCTATGTCGCTCAGGGGTGTGAAAAATCCACACCTTGAGTGACATAGTTATACCAACTTTAACATGGACCCCCAGCCCTCCTGTGTAGACAGCACTATGTTGGCAGGAGAGCTTTTCCCGCTGACATTGCTACTGCCTCTCACTGAAGTGGACCTATTAAGCTGATGGGAGAGCTCTCTCCTGATGGCTTAGAGCATCCTCACCAGACACACTATAGCAGTAATGTAGAAACCTGCCCTAAATCTCAAAGAAATCGTAAGATGGAAAAGAAATCAATCATTGCTAACTGAATAGTGAGCACAGTGTTAAACACTAAGGTGCAACTACATGACTTGGGAGGCTCTAATATAATCAGGTTTGCTCCAGGACAAGCTGTACATCTCCAACAGAGCACAGAATGAATTTGCAATAGTCAGTTCCTATGAAATTACAAAAGGTCCTAATGCTGATTCTGCTGGAGAAAAGGATGGCATGGTAAAGTAACTAAGATAGTTCCTTAGTTTGGAGGCAAAAAGCTTCAGCACCATGTGGGTTACAGTTGTCTACAGAATTTTCCAAATAGCACCTTCGTATTCAAGTAATCTATATCCTGTATGTTTTCCTAGTCACTTTTGTTTGCTTTAGTGACAAACATACATTTTTATATTACAATGAGCAATGCAGAGTCAACATGTCACCTTGAAAGACATTTACCCTCAGTTACCACAGCATTATCCAAGATACTGGTGTATTTCCTTATCAGAGTAGATAGCATTGCATTTTCCTATTCCAATGACCTATGTAAGCAGGAATTTACGTGGCCCTCATTGCAGCAGTAACTGTAGGGAAATGCTGCAGTATTTCAACATTCATTTGGCCTCTCTGAAAATTATAAGTATTTTAATGCCAGCAACCACCACATAGAAGTGCAAAGTGGGTTCTTCTCTGCCTCATTCACCAATACGGTTCCTGGCCAATGGGAGCTGAGGAGCAGGTGCTTGGGGCAGGGGCAGCACACAGAGCCCCCTGGCTGCGCCTCCGAGTCCACCTATGTAGGGGCCGCAAAGACATGCCGGTTGCTTCCGGGAGCTGTGTGGAGCCATGTAGGGAGCCTGCCAGCCCCGTCAGCCCCCACCTTCTTACCCCAACAGCAGTGGCTCCCCCGGGCTGCCCTTTGCCCTAGAACACCCAAGTTTTAGTCAAGTGTACAGTACAAGTCATGGACAGGTCACAGGCCATGAATTTTTGTTTACTGCCTGTCCATAACTTTTACTAAAAATACTCGTCACTAAAACATAGCCTTAGCTATAGATCATATTTATATATACCCTCTTCAAATCACAAAGCTCTTGGGACACTGCATAAACACTTAAATATAACATATCATAAAACACATGCACTTTAAAATCTGAAAAAGTATTTAAAAAGCCAAAGCAACTGGATCAATGTTAAAGGCAAAAAGAACAGGGTGTGTTGTAGATCCCAGGATGAATTTACAGGATTTGCAGTAAGAAAATATATCTTTTAACTTGTGAATGAAGAAAAAAAGGATGTGAAAATGACAGTATTAAAAATCTGGACGTCTCCAATAACATTTATAATCACGTCTCTAACTGTAACCACACTTTAATTACAACATTTCCATGTTATGGTAATATAAAGCATCTAAAACTCCGGAGTGCTGTAAATATAATAAATAATTTTACTGCATCAATTCAGCGTTTAAAAGTAACAAATCCAATTTTGTTGCCTACCTAGAAAGTCATAAATAAAATATACAGTGCAAGAAAAATTTATTGGACAAGTCAGATAAATGGTAGTCCAAAAGTGGCTTTGGCCTTTTTTTTTTAACATACTGTAGTGAGTACAATACCTAAAATACCAGCTCAAGGGGTGACAAAGCTACTATGGCAGGGTGAGTGCCAGCTATTAAATGGAGTCCATTTACTTCTCATAACAGGACTTCAGACTGAATGATCATTAAAGAAACCCATGTTTTTTTTTATAGTTTAAAGGAACTGATGTTAAAATTACACTAAGTGCTTTTTCAATTAAGAAACTCTGACTACCATTGCTGGTGCAGAATGTAGACAAGTGCAAGTACAAGCACAAAAGCTAACATTTCTTCTTCACTCCCTTGCTCCAAAAACAGGGTAAACAACTAATTCATGTCTGCTTGGATAAAAATACACACCAGAACTGTACTTCATCTGCATGACATATATCATATCAGAAGAGCACTTGCCCTTTCCTGTGAAAAGTAATTACCTGGGAAAAGAGCAGTGTGCTAAGACGTGCTCAAGACACTTACATTAGCAAGCTCTAGTCATTAAGAAATAATAGAATCGGGGTTTTTTTAAAGCAACTGTGATAGAGTACTTGGTATTTTTAGGACCCATATAGAACTCTGTGTATATTAGACAGCTATTAACTAACATATTAACATAAGAATGTTACGGGGGCAGGGGTAGCTCAGTGGTTTAAGCATTGGCCTGCTAAACCCAGGGATGTGAGCTCAATCCTTGAGGCAGCAATTGGGGTTAAAAAACATAACAAAAAAACTGTCTGAGGATTTGTCCTCCTTTGAGCAGGAAGTTGGACTAGATGATCTCCTGAGGTCCCTTCCAACCCTGATATTCTGTGAAATTATAAGAATGGCCAGACTAAGTCAGATCAAAGGGCCATCTAGCCCAGAAGCCTGTCTTTGAACACTGGCCAATGCCATGTGCTGCAGAGGGAATGAACAGAATAGCTAATGATCAAGTGATCCATTCCCAGCTACTGGTAAAGAGGCTAGGGACACCATCCTGGCTAACAGCCACTGATGGACCTACCCTCCATTAATTCTCCTAGTTCTTTTTTGAGCCCTGTTATAGTCTTGGCCTTCTCAACATCCTATGGCAAAGAGTTCTACAGGATGAGTACGCTGTGTGAAAAAATACCTCCTTTTCTTTGTTTTAAGCTGGTGCCTATTAATTTAATTTGGTGACCCCTAATTCTTGTGTTATAAGAAGGAGTAAATAACACTTCCTTATTTACTTTCTTCACACCAGTCATGATTTTATAGCTCTGTCATATCCCCCCTTTGTCATCTCTGAAAACTGTCTTCTTCATCTCTCCTTATATAGCAGCCATTCCATGAGCCTAATTACTTTTGCTGCACTTTTCTGAACCTTTTCCAATTCCAACTTTTTTTTTTTTTTTGAGATGGGGCAACCATATCTGCACACAGTATTCGAGATGTGGGTAAACCAAAATTCTGTTCTCTTTTTTGACTGCTGCTGCAGTGGATGTTTTCTGAGAACTATCCACTCTTACTCCAAGATCTCTTTCTTGAGTGATAACAGCTAATTTAGACCCTATCACTTTATATGTATAGTTGGGATCATTTTTTCCAATGTGCATTACTTTGCATTTATCAACATTGAATTTCATCTCTCGTTTTGTTGCCTAGTCACCCAGTTTTGTGAGATTCTTTTGTAGCTCTTCTGCTTGGGACTTAACTATCTTGAGTAGCTGAGTAGTATCTGCAGTATCCGAAGCTTTGACATGTCCTGTATGCATGGCACACACAGTTGTGGTTTCCACAGTTTTCATGTTTTCTGAGGAGGCACCAGATCTGCCACTTCAGTATGAATAGTGCAGGCAGAAAGTTCATCTACAGCACTGCTGATTGGGCTGCCTTTGGTTGGGCACTCTCCCCAAGGTTAGCATGGCGCTGCCTCAGTGGGTGGGAGCGCTAACCAAGATTCTTGATTGAACCATGTAATATTTATGTTGGAGACAACACCAGGCCTGACTACCCTCCAGTGTCCATTCTAATCACACCTACTAGGGAGGAAAGAATGATATGCCTTGATGATAGCATCACAGCTAGAAAAAGTCAGCTGTATAAAGGACAATAACTAACTGTGATTAGGGATTGACATCTCTCATAAAAGGTTAAAAAAAAAAAGGCTCAAAGTTTGGTTTCCTGGTTTCAGAACTGGTGTGGGAATACTGCTTACAAGAAGACAAACATTTCCCTGTTTGTGTTGCCCAGATTTTCCAAAACCATTTATTGATGGGGCAGATATATGAGCTTATTTGGTTATCCATTACTACAAATTTCCCTGGCAAGAAGAATGAATTGGAATAGAGCAGTGGTCCTCAAACCCTGTCCATGCCCCCTGCCCTCCTCCAGAGCTGGGAGTAGGGCTGTGGCTCCTGATGGGGGGAGGGGGGGAAGGGGAGGAACGATGACACACAGATGGGGTGAAGGGGCCAGGGCCACAAATTGGGCTGGGGGCAGGGCCGGAGCAGAGCAGGAAGCAGAGCGGGGCTGGGTGGAGCTCCCTCCCCATCCCCCATGGAGGCTGGCCTAGGCCACACCACATCTCCTCAAATGTTCCTCCTTGCCCCCCAGAGGAAGTGGTTAAACAGTGGTAGCCATTTAACTATTCTCAGCTGTGCTTAGAACACAGCAAAACTGGTCTCAAGTATCTTCCAGGCAAGGGTACAAATCAGCTCCTAGAATACCTGCATTCCAGGAAAGTCCTGTAATGTATATTAACTGCCTCCTCTTACATTACACCTTCTCCAGAAGTGGTTCACAGACCAGCTGCTCACTCTGGAGAAGAGAAGACAGATGGGACATAACAGTTTTCAGGTACATAAAATTTTGTTACAGGGAGGAGGGAGAAAAATTGTTCTCCTTAATCTCTGAAGATAGGACAAGAAGCAATGGGCTTAAATTGCAGCAAGGGCAGTTTAGGTTGGACATTAGGAAAAACTTATTATCAAGTGGTTAAGCACTGGAATAAATTGCTGAGGGAGGTTGTAAAATCTTCAGTCATTGGAGATGTTTAAGAGCAGGTTAGACAAACACCTGTCAAGGATGGTCTAGATAATATTTAGTCCTGCCATGCATGCTGGACTAGATGACCTCCCGAGGTCCCTTCCAACCCTACGATTCTGATTTAGATATCCACTGTCTTCAATAGACTTTGAAGCAGGCCCTTAGTGTGGGGGAATGTCAGACATACTGCAAGCGAGTGGTGCTGTCCAACCTTCCCCAAACCACTCTGATCAGATATCTATTCCTGGGGGAATTCTGTGGGACTGCGCGCCCACAGAAAATGCACTGCCCCCTGCAGAATTCCTGTGCTCCCCTGCAGAAAACGGCAGGGAAGCCAAGGGAAGCTGTGCCTGGAGAGGGGAGATGATGACCACAGGCAATTTTTGGGGGGATTGCCCCCCAAAACAGAGGCCAGGCATGGGAGGCACAGGCTACTGCCTCACTTCATTTCTACAAATCCAGAGCTGCCCAGCTGAAGTAGGCTGCGTCTCAACTCGGCTGACTCTGCAACTGAACGCTGCCTCCTGGATCGTAGTGCCAATCATGCACCCCTTGTGTGTGTTGGGAGCCTTCCTGTTTTCTGTGCAACAGTGAGTGCCAGCAGTGGGGCTGGGTAATGGGCAGGGTAGGGGAAAATGAGAGTCGGGGGGAAGAGGCAGTGGGAATGAAGTAGGGAGTGGAATAGGGCAGGAGGAAGGGAATGTGCAAGTGAGGGGAGGGGGATGAGATGAGGAAGAAAAGGGGATAGGGGAATCAAGGGGGGAAGCAGGAGCCCGGCATGCGGCATCTCCTCAGCAGCAGCTGGGGCTCCCCCATGAAGCAGGACACTCACCCTGAACACTCACCCTGATATGCTCTACTGCCCTGGATCCTCCTGATGAGCCTCCCACACACAGACCCCCACCCCACTGAGCCCCAACCAGTTGCACCTGGATCCCCACCCCATCAAGCCCCACTCCCTCATCACCCAGACTCCTCCCACTGAGCCCCATCTCCCCACACCCAGACCCCCACACTGATCCCCAACCACCTTCATCTGGATCCCTTGCAGAGTCCTATTGCCTCTGCACCTGGAACCCCCCAATGTGCCCCTGTGCATCCAGGTCTCCCACTGAGCCATCTGCACCCAGATTGCCCCACACAGAAATCTCTCACCCCACACCTGGATCCCCCCACACTTGGATCCTGCGGGGCTGAGCCTGCCCACCCACACCTGGTGCACATTGGGCAGAGAATCAGGGCCATGGTGTGTTTCTGGGACAGGTCCAGCCCTGGCACTGTGTCAGGGCCAGGTGCAGCCTCACTGTCGAGCCCCTAGAGCTGAGGAGGTGGGGACTTCAGGGTGATCTCCCACCTCAATGCAGCCAGTGGCCTGTGCTCCCCACTGCCATGCTGGAGCCACATTTATTTATTGACAAATAATAGCTGCTGAATGTTGCAGAATTTTAAAATATTGTGCACATAATTTTTATTTTTCTGATGCAGAATTTTTAATTTTTTCACACAGAATTCTCTCAGGAACATCCTGACCTCCAGTACCCTGGTTATTCCAGTAATGGGCCTCTTAGGAGTAGAAAAACTGTGCCAAGTCATGTAGAGGTTTTCTATGGATAAACAAGAAGGAGGGTAGCTCTAAACTCATTTTCTTTTGGGACTCAACACAGAATTTAAACAGGTCTTTAGAGATCTAAGGTGTTTCTAATTTGGCAGTCATGCTAAAATCCAAGTGCCAAGATGATAGGCTGGTGCCTCACCTAGATGTCTGTTTTGTCAATTTTACTAAACTCTGAAAATGTACTGAATGAGAGAAATTCTGCTCCAAAATCAGATCCGGCCACAGCTTTAATCAGTTTGTTAAAGTAGAACAGCAAAACTTTCTTATAACTTCATTCCTATCATGCGCAAGGATAAGAACCATAAGGGAAGTACCAGCTTTAACTTTTCTGTAAGAAATGTGACCTACTGTGAAGCAACATAACTTTTATTGTAATTTGCTTAACAGAAGCAAAGATAAAAAGGAAGGATTTCCCTTTAAAGTACATTTATAATATTAATATGCTGTATATACTCGATCATAAGCCAATTTATTTATCAGCTGACCCCCCCAAGATGGATAAGTAAAAATGGAAAATTTTTATGACCCGTTCATAAGCTGACCCTATAATTCAGGAGTCCGTAAACTTTGGCTCCCGGGCCATCAGGATAAGCCACTGGCGGGCCAAGATGGTTTGTTTACCTCGAGCATCTGCAGGAACGGAGGTAAACCCAAGAAAACTAAGTGTCCTGGCATGCCAGCTGCTTATCCTGATGGGCCAGGACAGCAACTGGTGGGGAAATTTTGGCAGGGGGAGAAGCTGGGGGTCAGGGGAGTAGCCCCTGTGACCACCCCCCACATGACCCCACCCCTAGGCTGGGACCCCCCCCCACTCTCCCCATCCCATCCTTTCCCACCTTATCTGGGGAGGGCCAGGGAGGATGTCTCTGGCCTTGCTGGAGCTGCTCTGGAAGGCTAGGCGGCATGGCAGCAGCCTGCTCCAGTGGGCCAGACCAGGCGACATGGCTGCAGCATGTTCCAGCGAGTTGGGCCGGGTAGCATGGCCTCAGTGTGCACTGGCGGGCCAGGCAACACAGCCGCAGCCTGCTCTGGGGGGCGGGGCTGAGCGGCATGGCTGCAGCCTGCCAGCATCGGAGCTGCAGCTGCTTTGGAAGCTGGGGAGAGCCCTGCCTCTTCCCTTCTGGCTCTGCTTGCTCCCTCTGTTGCGGGGAGGGGCTGTGTCCCACCTCTCCCTCTCCATACCTGTTCATAAGCCGACCCTCTTCTCTGGTGCTTCCCTTTTTTACTAAAAAAATTCTGCTTATAAACAAGTATACACAGTTTTTCATTCCTGTGAATGCTTAGCAAATTCTTATATCTCGATATAGTTATGAAAGTGACTGGAAATCTGATCAAATTGGATTTGCTCCAAACATTTCCCAAAAGAAAAGCAAGTGAAACTTGTGATTAAAGCTGAAGTACAAACTTTGAGGAGCTAAAAATTGTATGAACAGGTAAGTGATCCTTCAGCTAAAGAGTAGAGATCATGAAATAACAGAGGCTTCATACTGATGAGTTTTAAGATTTGTTACATTTATAGGTATATCCTTGAAATGTTCCTCACTTCAGATCCAAACTGACTTTGCCACACATTTGCTGCTGTACTTGCTTTTTATTGTTGATAATCATAATAATAAACTTAACCTTTACAAAGCACTTTTCATCTGTAGATCTCAAACTACTTTAAGGAAGACAAGTGTCTTTATCTCCAATATTACAGATAGGAAAAAACAAGGGACAGGAAGATGACATAATTTGCTCAAAGTCCCATAGCAGGTTAATGCCAAAGCCAGGAATAAAAATCTAGTTCTACAGAGTCCCTAGCAACTCTATCATCCACTGGGCCGTGCTGCTTTAGTCACATCAAATATGTGCTACTTATGGTAAAGAAATGACTGTCTTATTTTACCCTTTGTGCATAAATAATTTTCTATCCTCTCTTGCTGTGGTTGTTTCTTCAATATTGTGGTCTACATTTGGGTAGAGAGATGTGTTCTTACTTGTTGAAAGTAAGATTTATTTTTAATTATATTGCATAACTTAAATTCAGTTGTTGACACAATGGACTGCCATGGAAATCTGACTGCCCGATAATAATAATAATAAATAATAATTGGAGATATACCAATCTCCTAGAACTGGAAGGGACCTCGAAAGGTCATCGAGTCCAGCTCCCTGCCTTCACTAGTAGGACTAAGTACTGATTTTTGCCCCAGATCCCAAAGTGGCCCCCTCAAGGATTGAACTCACAACCCTGGGTTTAGCAGGCCAATACTCAAACCACTTAGTTATCCCTCCCACCTTCCATGCCCCCAGTGTGAATACAGATTTTGTAAAAAGAAATTCTGATCTCAACATCTTAAAATACTGTTGAAAATACTGATACATATTAGAAATGTATTGATATTTTTTGCATAAAACATTGAATCTGAGTCACATGCAACTGGCATTACATACCAATTCTTCGAAAGTGTTAGTATTTATATCCATAGGTATTTTCAGCAACACAACATAGCCCAAGATATTGAAACTGGCATTGTGCCATGTTATATAGTTATCTTGGGTCAAAGTTCCCCATTTTACATTAATTAATGTAATGAGTTCAATACAAGCAAACTAACAATGGACATGTGATAAATGAAGGGGGGGAGGGAGTAGCTCCCTTTTATGGACACCCACCCAGCCAGTTAGTTACTGTTCTCTACTTGCTTTACCTGTAAAGGGTTAACAAGTCCACAGGTAAAAGGAAGGGAGTGGGCACCAGACCAAATGAGCCAATGGGAGGACTAGAACTTTTTAAAATTGGGGAAAGGTTTTCCCCTGTGTCTGTCTGTCTATTGTTCTCTGGAGAGAGGAGACACATAGCAGCAATGCTATAAGAAGCTTTAAGCCAGGTATGGAAATCATCAGATCACACCGAGAACTACTTATGTGAAACCCGAGATATGTAAGTAAATCACAGAATGTCTAGGAAAATATGATTAGGATTATTTCTTTTATTTCTCACTGGCTTGTGGACTCCTCTGTGATAACCCCCAAATGCTTTTGTTTTGCTTGTAACCTTTAAGTGGGACCTCAAGAAAGTTATTAAGTTCCAAATATATTTTCTTCTTTTTTTGTTTTTAATAAAATTTACCTTTTTTAAGAACAGGATTGAATTTTTGTGTCCTAAGAGGTGTGTGTATGTTGTTTAATTAGCTGGTAGCAACAGCTGATTTCCTTTGTTTTCTTTCTCAGCTCTTCCCTGGAGGGGGTGTGTGTGTGTGAAAGGGCTTGAGAGTACCCCACAGGGAGGAATTCCCAAGTGCGCCTTCCTGGGTCCCAACGGGTTTTTTGCACTTGGGTGGTGGGAGCATCTACCCATCCAAGGTCAGAGAAAAGCTGTAGCCTTGGGAGTTTAATACAAGCCCGGAGTGGCCAATATTAATTTTTAGAATCCTTGTGGGCCCCCTCTCCTGCACTCAAAGTGCCAGAGTAGGGAATCAGCCTTGACATCACTATTCTAGCACAGACAACGGAAACAACTATTTTAGAGTTCAGTGTGTATACAAAACTGTTTTTGGAAGTCAATGAAGAATTTAGCTTAGTATAATTTAAATAATGTATATTAAAATTTATTAAAAGAAAATTCAAGCTTTCTTCAAGTGTATTGTAATCAGTTATTATTCTTATATATGTTTCCAAATATGCTTTCATGTCAATTCTACTGAAAATATCTTAACCCTCCACATCCCCACACTAATGACAGAAAGCAAAAGCCATGCTGTATAAAAGGAAGAAAAGCCTTTTGAATAGCAGCCTGAACATAAACTACTGTTGATTAAAGAAAACATGAACTAGTCATTGATTTTTAATATCAATGTTAAAGGTCTCTAAGCAATTTTGCAGGAAATCTCTTTAGATCACGTCATGCTTATTTAAAAGGAATTAGGCCAATATTTTATAAGCAAATGCAGGAAACCACCATATTGCTTTGACCCCTTTTTTCAATACATTAACACCATCTTCCTCCCTATTTTAGCTAGAGATTTATAAAATTGCCACACATACTGGTGATGGAAAATTGGTTTAGAGAGCAGTAGGTGAAATTTTTCAGATTTCAACTGAAATCTTTTATCAGCAAAAAATGCAGATTCAGTGACAGAAAAATGTTTCACAAATTCATGTCAGTTTCATCAAATTGCTCATTTAAAAAAATCCAAAAATTTGACAAGTTTCATTTAACTGTTTTCCGTATGAAACATTTCATTTTTTATATGAACCAACTTTCTGTTGTAAAATTTACTTTTATTTTATTTTTTAAAACGCAAAAACAATAAATAAAAAAGTTGAGATTTTGACCAAAAATCACCAAAAAACATTTTGTTAGATCAAAAACATTTTCTGACTTTTGAAATTGCCAACAAAGATTTGCTCAGTTCCTCTATTCAGATCTTAAGGGCTTCTTTCTTCCACTTCACTTTAGGGACAATAATCATACCTAATAACAACTTCCCCTAAAACATGCCAGGAACTAGTCTACTGAATTGAGCGGAAGTCCAGGAGGTCCAGAGTTTTAACTCCAGCTCTGACATCAATTCCCTGGTGTTGGATTGGCCAAGCAGCTTGGGCCTAAATTTTCAAAAACAGGCCACCAGACATCACTCAGTTAACCGCTTCTTGATTGTTTCCGCAGTCCTCCTGACTACTCACCTCACTGAGTCTGGTAGACTCTACCAAACATATACCATCTCCTTCTGAATAGCATTCCTTTCATGGGAGTAGCCTTCCACAGGTACCTGGCTCATCCTCCATAATATTCTGATTGAGGTTTGCTTCCTCATCCAAGTAGCTGGCTTTTCTTTTGGAACAGCTCCCCTCCTGACTGCTCAGACCAGCAGCATCAGATGAGTTCATCCTGATATCTGGGCAGTTTCAAGATGTTGCTGCAACCTATCAAGCTTGTGTTTTTGCACGTGTAGAGCTTATGAGAAAGATGTTTGTACATATTAATGGACATAGGAGGCACCCAGGAAAAGAAATTTGACACCACTGAAGCTCTCTGGGAAGGAGTGGAGTGGAAGTGAACACACAAATCTTGGAAGAGAAACCTGTGTAGGGAGCAGAGAACTCCTCTACAGGTACCACTCCACATTTATGCTAGCTTCTGCAAAAATTTATTTTGAACCTAGATCTCTCTGCCTTAAAATCCTCACAGTAATACAGGAATGACAGCACTTGCTTCCCAGTGGTGTTGTGAAGATTAGTTAATAAATCCGAAGTACCCTGAAGATGTGAAGCACTACACAGTAATTGCTACAAAAAATACTAAGATAAATTGTTTCAGCTATAAATAGTGCTCATCTTCCAAACACAAAAAAGTGCAAACAACATCCTTGACCTCTAATGTCGCTGTTGCTCCACTGATTGAGCACATAGAGATGCTTCCACGTTAAATAGCCATCTCACAATCCTTCACCAGAGCCTAAGTGCCACTAGGCAGTGGCCTGCATTCAACCTTCTATACTTTGGCTCAGTTACATTCTATACCCTCAAACTTTTAATTAAACAAAAAAGTTCAACCAAATCAATTTAAACGTGCTGTTTCTCCCACTTACTGTGAAGTGCAGAGGTTATATGCATATTGCATCATTACATTTAGGAATAATCTGCATGAAGCCCTATACATTAGTACTTTAAAAAGCTTGTGCATTTTCATCCCTAAGAATGTATTTTATAACGATGTATCACTGGTATTCAATATACAAAGACCTACATTAAACAGGCATACTGCATATGTTTTATATTACTTTTTTTACAAAAAAGAGCTGCTTATAAAAAGAAATGCCTGTCTAGTAAAGAAACTGGGAAGTTGGGCCACAGAGGAAAAATGAATCTTGTAAGCAAATATAAATTAGGGCCTAAATCCTTAAAATCTCCTTTTAAAGATTTGACAGTACTCATTAAAGCTAGCACTGCTATTCAAGGCAAGGTTTTGTTTTCTCAAAAAGGTGTTCAGATACTACAGTGGTGTGCACATTAAAAGAACTTAGACAGAAAATAGATAGAAAATCTACCACAGGAAAGGAGTAGTTTTATTTGGATACTTTATAAAAAAACAGATGTACAGAACTGCTTATTATGAAGGCAGTAACAATACATCTATTTTAAAGAGAGCTCTAAACTATCAGATTAAAAAGAATAATCTAACCTTTAACTACACACTGCTTTAGGAGATTTCATGCCAAATCCTAAAATATGTACTTGTACACAGGAATGAGGTAAGAAAGACTTTTAAAGGAAAGCTTATTGCACTGAAGTGCTACAGTAACGTTACTGTCTACTCTGGACACTGCTAAAGTTATCACAAGTTGAAGTAATTTTCTACCTCACAGGAGGTGCTCACCATCTTGGAAGACTGGGCTCTAATTTTGTCAAGCTCCTTTTAGCTCTACTAGATATTCAACAATGGTCAGCCCAAAAATCATCCAAACAATCTTATTCAGGAAAAGTTTCCAGGACAGTCCATGAATTACACAGAAGTGGCAAAATGCTTTCCAATATATCAGGGGTCGGCAACCTTTCAGAAGTGGTGTGCCGAGTCTTCATTTATTCACTCTGATTTATGGTTTCGTGTGCCAGTAATACATTTTAACGTTTTTAGAAAGTCTCTTTTTAATATATAACTAAACTATTGTTATATGTAAAGTAAATAAGGTTTTTTAAATGTTTAAGAAGCTTCATTTAAAATTAAATTAAATGCAGAGCCCCTCCAAACCGGTGGCCAGGACCCGGGCATTGTGAGTGCCACTGAAAATCAGCTTGCGTGCTGCCTTCGGCACGCATGCTATAGGTTGCCTACCCCTGCAATATATTTTAACATGAGTTACAAGGTAACACTTGCCAAACATCTTTAAGTGGGAAGGAAACAAGGCAAAAAAAGACAAAAACTAAGGTAGAGACAGAGACATCAAAATTCTTGCTATAAAAGTTAACAGTGTGACCTTCCTCGTGACTTAAAAAAACATAAAACCTCACAAATGCACCTGATTGTAGAGGAAGGATTTACAATAATCCTGCAGCCCAGGATCAGAAGACCCCTTTAAGAGAAAAGGAATCTGGAATTCTGCTACAAATAGTACTGATGGTGACTCAGTGGTCGTAATCGTTCACCTCAGATTCAGCACTGATCCAGTACCCCAGCATGATGACTGAGACTATGTTGCTAAAGACACCTTCTTTAGTATACCATATAAAAGTAAGGGCACTGATCAGTCAGGTTTTTAAAAAAAACAACAACTTGTAATGAATTTTTAAAAATAATAAGGGCTGAGATTTAATATAATAATCATAGCTGCAACTCTAATAACTCCTAGGTCCTTAGAAAAAATCATTTAACTTTTGCCTTTTTCCTGATCCGTGAAATGGAGATACTCCCCCCAACCCACCGGTGTACAGTGAGGATTGGAGATAGTCAGATTGTATGTGGCCTCCACTTGTGTAATTTTCTATGTATATATGCACGATCCCTGGTGTGTGTAAGCCAACCTATTTTGCCCACAAAAATTCAACCAGAGGCATGCACAGAGAGATGCATGCATTGATGCTTCATTCAAAATTAGATTCAATATTTGTAAAGCACTTTGAAGATGAAAAGTGCTATGTTAATGTCATTATTACTAATGCACTTTGTGGTATACAAAGCAGACCAAAATTAAGAAATGCTGTTAAATCTGTTTCTCTGTATTTTTACCTTCCCCTCAAATTAACCTGGTTCCTTTCAGTTTATCCATCAGGACAGTTTACCACGAGTCCCATTCCAGTTACAAGAATCCACCTGCAAATTACAAAAGCCGACCAGTGTCCCAGAGAAGACATGCTCTCCAATAAACACATTGCAGTCTCGCAATCATTAGTCAATCGCAAAAGGAGCCACACTGACAATCACTGACTGTTTCTTGAGACAATTCTGCTCACAAAAAATAACATTTTAGAAGTTATTGTGTACTTGCATGTTTCTTTATATCTTTTCATTTGCCTACAAAAACTCCTTTCCAAATCTTCATTAATTTCATTTTTAAACAGAGTAATTGTGGGAGGGCACTAACATTAGTAGTTCTTCCTTGAGAGTACACAACTGTCAGTTAAAGTTCTGTTTAATTTTAGGTATTTTATTTATTTATTTATTTTACAATTCAATGGTTCACTTTCTTTTTCTTCCATTTTATAGTCCTGCAGCTGTATGTTGAGTAAACAAAGAGATAAGGAGGCTGCTTTATTTCTCAAAGATCCTACACAGTGTGCTGAATTCTTAAAAAAAAGAGAAACTAAAGGCTGCTAAGGAAAAATTGATATACCAGTTCTGTTTTAGATCACCATCTATGTAATTAATTTCACCTACAGAAAGTAGTTCGCTTTGTTCTCGTATGTAGGCAGGGACAGAAGACTTATAAGTTTGGCTCACTGCATTAATTCAGAAAACAAAGCTTTTGTACAAAAAGTTACCTTTCTGTAGGTAATGATGGAACAGACAAGCACAAAAAGTAAAAACTGCCAGTCCATTTTTTCACCTGAGATGAAGAACGGGGGGAACACCACACAGTTTAGGTTCCACTGGATTAATTGGTTCAAGGTTTTAGTTAATTTTTAATAATTTATTTAATCTTTTGAATTCTAAGTTCCCAAAGTTGCTGTTTTAACTCTATGTATTCACCACTACCATATACTCATAATACCATCACTGTTTTATTCAGAACCACAGCTATTCCCCAAAAAGGTACTAATTAATACTCTAAAAACATAATTATTATAATCCAGTCAAATTTTTTAATTCTTTTATCATGCTTTTTAAAAGCTGGTCAAAGATATTCTTATTTAATAAGCTTCAAATCCTTTTTTTGTCCATCATTATAAATCAGTGGATGAAAACTCATATTATTATATATAATGTATTTATCATCAGGATTGGGTTCTCAAAACAAATCATAATATAGTTTAATTAAGATGGCAAATATGTGCCTACAATATCAGTTGCTTATAAAATAGACCCAAAGAACAATATAAATCATCTCTTCTTATGCTTTTACATTGTTCTAGGTACCTGTGGTTAAAGGCAGGTGAGTGACACTAGTAAGACAGGTGAGAGAGAACCAGGTGGATGCCAGTGTTGCGCCAAACAGCAGCAGCAGTAGTATAAGTTTCAGCATGCCCCTGATAGAATCTGCAAACCTGAAATAAAAGCACAAATCTCATAAATTCAAATCTTATTTTTCAAGTTATTTAAGCATGACACTTTACAGTAAAATAAATACACAATGATGCACATTGTATGTATAGTTGGGGTTATTTTTTCCAATATGATGGGGGCTAATTTAGCTACAACGAGTCAGGAAAAAGATCTTGGCGTCATCGTGGATAGTTCTCTGAAGATGTCCATGCAGTGTGCAGAGGTGGTCAAAAAAGCAAACAAGATGTTAGGAATCTTTAAAAAGGGGATAGAGAATAAGACTGAGAATATATT